>NW_004524726.1:1283588-1291843 GCF_000260255.1 Octodon degus
TCTCTCTCTCTCTCTCTCTCTCTCTCTCTCTCTCTCTCTCTCTCTCTCTCTCTCTGTCTCTCTCTTTCCAGGTTGGTACTGGGAATTGAACTCAGGTCCTCAGACTTGGCATGCAGCCTTGTGTCACTGAACTACATACCTGGCCTTCATCTATAATTTTAATGATGAAGCTTCCTTTTTATAAAAGCACAACCTTTTTTGAACAAAAGTTGCTTAACTTACACATGATATAGTTATAACTCACTTCACAAACATATTTGTTTTACAGTGTTGGAAAAGATGGTCGTGGTTGTGTTTGTGTAGAAAAGATGGCCTTGTTTGTCACTGGATAGAATTTGCTAACATAAAATTTGTTTTGCCAATCACATCTGTTGTGAATGAAGTTGTTTGGAAGAATGTTCATGAACCAAGACATCACTGTATTTTTAAATCAACATAAATATTTTATTTATTTTTATACTTTTTAGTACATGCTTGCATTACATAATGACTACTTCAATTGTGGGAAAACGTGCATACATTCAGCGTTTAAATCCATTTTATATCTTCTCACCTCATTATAATCTACCTCTATCCCTAGACCCGATTCCATCTATAAATATTCTACTTTCATGTTCATTACAGGCTGCCTTTCATTATGCTCTTTAAAGTATAATTTGCAATTATCATACAAGGTAAATCATGTGATAGTTAACCTTTTGTGGCAGATTTGTTTTGCCTGTCATTATGGGCACATAGTATATCCAGTTTTCCTCACTAACAAATCTATCCTTTATTTCTGAGCAGAGTATCTATGTGTATATAGCCTACAATTTATTTGTTCATACATTTGTTGGTGGACAAATAGGTCATTCTCAAGACTTAGTGAGTTATCTGTATATACAAAATAGAATAGATACACAGCTATTTTCTCTTAATTCAATGAGAAGAAATATTTGTACTAATAATGTTTGGACATGATATCATGTCTGTATCTTGTACTATGAATAACAACCAAGAAGATAATATGCAATGTATTAATTATCTAAACTGTCTTATTAATCAGTTGTGAAACTGTCTCATTGCTGTTTCTCAATAAAATTAATAAAAAAAAAGACTTAGTGGGAATTCTGCTGCTACACAATGGGTACATATGTATCACTGTAGTTAGATGTATTTAACTCTTTGGGAATGAACTCAGCAGACACATAGTGAGATGAAAATAATTATTTTGTATTTTCCAGACAGGTATTTATGCTACTGTGATATCTCTCTGAATATTTTCATGTTTTCAAGGAATTTCCATATCCATTTCCTTAGCGATGGCACTACTTCACATTTTCACTGAGTTTATAATTGCTCCTTTTCCCCCCAACCTCAATAGCACTAGCTTTTCTTGTTATTTGAGTTCTTAATGACAATCATTCTTTTTGGACTTAGACTATCAAGGGGGTTAGATTCACATTTCTCTAATGGCCAAAGATGCTGAACATTGTTTCAGATACTTACTGGCCATTTGTACTTCTTCTGAGATGTGTGTGTTATTCATTTCAAGTGTCCTTTTCTAGAGTAAGGTGCTTTTTTTTAATTTTGATATGTCTAATTCTTTTGAATTCTTCATATATTCTAGACACTAGCCTTCTGTCTTTGAAGCACCAACTTAAACTTTTTCTCATTCTGTAGGTTTTCTCTTTGGTTTGTTTTTGTGCTGTTCAGAAGTTTCTAAAGTTGGTATAATCCCACTTGCTCATTCTCAGTGTTTATTTTACACAGTTAATTGTGGTTCTTTGCTTGTGCCTACTGGGGATCACAGATAATACATTAATTCTAGGGGACATCCAAGCTTGTCCTTGTTCTGCCCTTTGAGCCAAATTGGAACACAGAATCTCCTAGTTCTTTTCTGGTCACAGCTGGAAACGCTAGCTCTAATGGCTGCCACCCAGGTGCTCATGGCACAAGATAACACCAGCTGAAGATGATAAGGCACCTCAGGAAGGCACCATTTCTTTATTGCTTCCTTCTTTTGTCCTTGTCCTTGCAAGAATGCTCTGTTCTTCTTACTAGCCTACCATAGTCACCATTACTTTTCCAGAAAGAGTCATTTCCTTTGACCGATTGTTCTTGGCTCAGATGTAACCAATAAATATCAAGGTTCTGGCTGCCACAAGTCCTTTTGTGGTCCAAGAACAACTAATCATCCAGATCCCTGCTGCACCCTATTTTTTCTCTTGGTCTCCCACTGTCTGCTGTAACTCTGGGTAGAAAATTAAAGACCAACTGCAGGGATCACTGATAACTGGAACCATGGAAGTGGCCCCTGATATGTAGCTCATGAATTTTACGTATTTTATGTACAACCCATTTAGTGTTATTGACTTACTATGGATGTTTTTGAAGTATATTGATTGCATTTTAATACAGGGGGAAAGGAGTGGAGCTAGAACCATTCATCTGTGTGTGAGTAATAGGGTTTTTGTTAAATAGCCTATCTTTCTCCATGCTATTTTTGAGTCCTTTGTCAAAGATAAGTTGCTTTAATATACTTGAAATTTTCTCTGCATTCCCTATTCTGTTTCATTGACCTGCATAGATTTGTGTGTGTGTCTCAATACAATGCAGCTTTGTCACTATAACCTCATTATATAACTGGAAGTCCAAGATCGCAATACCTGCTCATTTGCTCTCTTTGTCCAGTGTGACTATTGTTATTTAGGATCTCTTCTGACTTCAACCAAATTTTAGCATGGATTTTTTTTGTTATTTAAATATTTATTATTTAATTTATATTTTCATTGAGATGTATTAAAGCTATATAATAGCTGTTGTAATATAGCTATTTCAACAATATTGTCTCTGCTTATTCATGGAAAGGGAATATCATTCCGTTTTCTGATGTCATCTTCAATCTTTTTTAGAGTCTAATATCATTAGAAAAGCCATTCATTCCCTTAGTTTCTTTCCAAGTATTCAATTTATTTAGAACTATTATTATTGGGACTGATTTCCTAATTTTTTCTCAGTGGAATCATTGTTATGCAGAATACTTATTGATTTTTATATATTTATTTCGTACCCTCATACTTTGTTAAATATGTACTAGGAAACTTTTGGTATTTTGGGGAGGCTTTTTATGTAAAAGGCTTTCCCTGTAAATAAGAATAATTCTTTAATGTGTACTTTATTGAATGTAAAATTGTACAATACTTTGAGTATTGTTCATATTTTTTAGCTTTTGAAATGAATAACATGTTTCAAGAGATCATTGAATATAATTTAATTTGTAAAAGTATTTATGTTTTCATACCCTTAGGCTTTATTTTCAATTACCTATGCATTACAATGAATTTCTTATGATCTCCCTTTCAATAATCAATGTTTTACAATGCATTTATAAGTACAATTAATCAAGTATACAGGAGAAATAATGTCTATATTCCTATACAACTTTGTTTTCATATTCCTAATATTATTAGAATGAAGTTCTTTGAAGAAAATTATTCTTAAACACAATCTAAAACATTAAAGCTATAGTGTGTGTGTGTATGATATCCATCTCAAATAAGTAATTTTATATTTGACCATATGTTAATGTACAGTCTTCATTTAAATGTTACTCAACTATATTGGGCCAGTGTCCTCAAATTCACTTAAATTATTTTGTCATGCTTCAGTCCCAGTTTTTGTGTATCTGGTACATTCTCTCTATAATTCATGCCGTCTGGTGAACACAAGGCCATTATGGTCAGTATTCCTTTCATGTTCAATGCATAGATATAATGCAATAATGATGTTTTGAAAGATTGAACTATCTCTAGTGTTTCCTTAGTCTCTGACTGAAATAACTGTGACATTTTATAATATGATTTTCATTTCATCAAATTAGCTTCATTATATGATTTTAATTCTCTGCCTGCAAAGGTGCTGTTCTTTTCTTGATTTCTATTGTATCTTTAGACTGTACTTTATATTAAGTAGATTCTTTTCCAAATGATCTTATCATCTGCTTTCAATTTATTTGGCAAGGGCTACGTTCACAAATATTTCCCCAAACTAAGTACACTACAGCAAAATATTATCAAGTGTATAAAATTTGGTAAATCCAAAAATTGAATTAGTTTTGTGAATTAATCCTTTTCTTTTCAGATTTAAAACTTCTGTCTGGATGTTGACATAAATTGATAGTTTCTCCTCAGTAATTTAAATGCCTTCTTAATTTTAATGATCTCTTCTAAGTTTAAATTTCTGTAATTTGTTGTCATCTAATATTAAAATCCACAACCTGGTTCATTTCATAGTCATGATACAGCATAATACAGAGTAACATGCTGAATGAGCTAATACTCTCCACTATTGATATTCATATTTTTAATTTGTAATATATTTACAAATTATAATGCATTTATTGTCATAAAACTAAATTATAGTTTCAAAATTTTGCAGCGTTTAAGCTTGTAGAATGTAAATATTTTAAAATCCCAATCACGATAGTTTATGTGGAGGACCACATAGGTGCTTTTCCTTAGGAGGAACAATTGTCTCCAATTTGACCAAACATAGTCCTATTTCTAAGTATTGTTGTGTGCAAAGCTGGCTAGGACTTTATTCCTTTAGTTGGCTTTAGGTAATGCAAATTACCCCAGGTGCAAAGACAATAATTGGGCAGTGTATCCCCATCCCCAAAACTCTCAAATAAAATATTTGTGAAGCACTGGCCAGTTAGCTCAGTGGATTAAAGCACCTGCTTAGGCAGACACAGGGAACCGGGGTTCGATCCCTTGTGTGCTGTGCCAGGCCCACCTCAGGGGAGCGCTGAGATGGCCATTGAGACTGGGTGTGGTGGCACGCTCCTGTAATCCTAGAGCTTGGGAGGCTGAAAACAGAAGAATCACTATGAGTCCGATCTGTGCGGTAAAACCTATAGAATCTGTACTAAACACATAAAAAAAATTAAAAAATATGTGTGAGCTAAGGTGGAATGGAGATCTGTGCTCCATGCTGTGGCTGGGATTGTGACTCGAGATAAAAGGCTATGACTTCCATGGCATAAAAGGCTACTCGTCAGACCTGAAGCACTGGCCCCAACACACCCAGACTACTTCAATTGTGCTATGTGGATTGCTCTCTCTGCACATCCTTCTCTCTGCATATTGCAGAGGTGGTTGCAGGCCTTCAACACAGCCTACCTTACAGAACTCATGTACTTCCCACCCTTTTCATAGTCACTCATCCTTAAGCCACTCCCTTATTTACTAATTAATAAAACCCAGGCGGGTCCTGGGTCCATGCTTTTATTTATCATACCTGATTGACTTTGTGTCATTATTGTCATCATAAAATTGTACTTGAAATGGTTTATTAGAATGAACTCACTAGAAATTCAAAAACTTTTCCATGGTGTTACAAAAATAAACATACTGTGCTGTGTTGAGGATCAGGATGGGCTTGCTATAAATATATGCATGAACTTTAAATATAAAATTACTCAAATATATATGCATATATTATTTATTTATGTGTGTGTGTGTGTGTGTGTTGTGTGTGTGTAACCAGGGATTGAACTCAGACCCTTGTGCTTGCCAGGGAAGCGTACTAAACCATCTCCCTGCCCTCCCAAAATAAATTTCTATAACTGACATATATAGTAAAAAAGAAATGAAGTTATTCTGTAAGATGAAAAAGCTAAATTACAAATTATGTTTTAATAAGCCAGTATGAGATTTTGTCATTTTCATATTCTGTATATGTTATATGGTTTTGTTCTTTTCATTAGCAACTTTTCAATTATACTATGATTATTATTTTATACTATTTTAATTATTTTATTTCTTGGATTTATTTTATTTTTATTTTTGTTTATTTATTTATGTATTTTGTGGAACCGGGGATTGAACTCAGACCCTTGTGCTTGCCAGGGAAGTGCTTATTCTACTGAGCCATCTCCTGGGCCCCAAAATTCAGAAGTGGTTTTTTTGGCTGGCTCAGTATGGCTTCAGGGCAAGTCTTATACGGTTTGAGCATCTGGAGATGGAGCCACAGTAACCTGAGACTGACTGCTCTTTTTAAGCAGTCACTTAAACAACTGAGCTGGTGGGAAGGCCCCCTATTTTATTTCTTAATAATAGGAAAAGATACCCAAAATCATATGTCCACTACATGAACAGTGAAAAATTTCATCTCCAACAGAAGTTAGTCTGCACAAATTTCCATTGAAACATTGATTAATGAGTTGCAGACAGATTCTACATTTAGTGTCTATAGGACCCACCTGTAGACGAAAAACCTCTATTGCTTCTCTGCTTCAGTTTTAAGTTTACTTCTTCTGGAGTCATACCATAAAATTCATATCAGTTTCTACTCTAGAAACAAATTCGTCAAATGAAATTTTTATAATGAAATATACATTCTTACCCTGCTTTAATTGTTATTGTTAGTTTTTCAGCCAAAATGTAATAACAATATGTAATTTTCTCCTTAGATATTTCTGTTCAACCTTTTGAATTGTACAAGTATAAATTACTAAGGTTGATTTCTAGCACATAAAACACTTCATTGAAGACGCCAACAAGTCATCAAGTTATCAACCTAGAAGAATATGAGAGCATGCATCTTCGTCCAAGCCATGAAGACCGGCAAGGAAATGAAAGAAAACAAACACATCTGCCAACAAATTGGAAGACTGACAAAACTTGAAAATACTATTTTTAACTGCTGCCAAAATTCTGAAATTGAATAGCATAAAAAGAAGCTAAACAAACAAAACCTCCTCACTGGAAGTAACAAAAGTGAAGCCAGTTAAAGTGGAGAGAAAAACTCCTAGTACGAATTCTTAAAATTGTGAATCAAATACATTTTCTCAGAGTGAGAGAGTGGATATCTGTTATGATGTTTGTATAATTATATTTAATATAAAATAGTATCTGGAAAGTAATATTAATTAAATTTTGGGGGACAGAGAAATTGTAATGGGGCAAGAATACTAGAAAGAATTATTAGCTGTAAAAAAGATTTAACTTTAAAGACAAAATAAAACACTAAAAGCACACAGGGTAGAAGATTATTTCTTGAAGCAGAGATGTAATTCTTGATGGAAATGTGTCTGAGTTCATTAATGGGAGAGTTATCTGCTTTACTGAGGCCATAGCTGGTTGGAAGTGACTAGACCACACAATACATCTAATAAAACTTAACAGTTAGAGGAGGGAATAGAGAAAGGTGGATAAGCTCAGTGCTGTATGCCAAAGCAGAAATCAATTGAAAATTGTATCCAAATGATTTAATGATTAAGGGCAAACATCTATATGAAGAATTCTGTTTAATAATATTTGAAACTAGACAGAGGGATAATGAAAAGAAGACAATGTGAAATTATGAATATATTTTTAAAAAATTGTTTTATTTATTTATTTATTTATTTATTTGGTACAGGGTCTCGTTATGCATCTTGGATTCATAGTGATCCTCCTGCCTCGGCCTTCTCAGCACTGGGATTGCCGGCAGCACCACCACATCCAGTTTTGGTGGCCTGCACAGCTGGGTTCTAGGGCCTGCATGGTATGCAGTACAGGGGATCGAACACAGGTCCTTTTGCTTTCCAGCAAAGCTCTTAGATGCCAAGCTATCTTCTAAGCCTATCAATATATTCTTCAAAATCTAAAAATATCTGTACAAACCATTCTTAAAAATATAACTGCTTGAAATCACACGGATAACATAAAAATGGGATTTTATACCATATGTATTTCTATAATTGTATGCAATGTGAAAATGTTTTATAAGTTAGTTGAACAATAATCAGTAAATATTTATTTGTAGATTTTATTTTATTTTTTTCTCAGTAGTCAAGAGACATTTAATGCAATATATCTCTAAAAAATTGACATTAATGCAAAAAAATACATTGCACAAAACATTGACATTGTAAGTAAAGATAGACTCTCGCCAGAAATTGCCTGACTTTACTCATACTTCACAGTACTGGCTGTGTTGTACTAAATTTGCAAAAGGTGGGTTACTTTCTCAATCATTTTGGCTCTTACATAGGTATTGATTTCAAGGAGTGGTCACACACACTACAAAGGAAAAACTGCTATCTTATGGAATCCCATCAGAGGGCATGAATCGTCATCCATGGCAGACATTTCAGTGGGGGCAACTGACCTGGATCTTGAAGGGCAAGTAGGAAATAAAGCCATGCTGTTATGTTGAGCTGTGGGGGACTCAGGTCAATAATTTCTGACATTGCCAGTTAAACAGAAGACCCAATGCTATTATGGGCT
>NW_004524726.1:1292633-1301892 GCF_000260255.1 Octodon degus
TGTAGATTCCTCAAAAAACTCAAAATACAAATTCTATTTGACTCATCTTCTAGGTTTTTTGTAAATATTGTCCAAAAAGAATTAAATGCATCATATTATAGAGCTACATGCACACCCATGTTTATAGTAGCACAATTTCTAATAGCTAGATCTTGGAAATAGTATATATCCATCAACAGATGAATGGATAAACTGTGGTATTTATACACAATGGAGCACTCGTGTGTTATAAAGAAACAAGCTTGAGGCATTCATAGGCCAATGGATAAAACTTAAGAGTACAGCACTAAGTGAAATAAGTCAGACACAAAAGCTTAAATAGCTCAATTCACGAGGCCTTTTCAATGAAATGAAAAAATAGCATATACATTGAAATATTGTTGAAATTAGATAATTTGAGAGTTATTTGGATGTCTCCCTACTTCCTGCTTATCTATCTCCCAACTTCTTATTTATCTACTTCATATAAAATCATTCCTCCTATGTCCTTCCAACTATTTGTAGATTTTAAATGGATATATATTATCATCATTAAACAGATGCAGATCTATGTGTTCAAAAGATGGCTTCATGCTACTTACTGGACTTCAGCATCTCAATATGCATCAGCTGATAGTGTTCATGGCTTCTGTAACTCATAGACACTCTTGTAATCCCTTTGCAAAATAGGTTTTGTATTTGAATATCATTTTACATAGGACCTATTTAATGGTCCTCTTATCTTTTGCTTTACTTGCTCTTTCATTTGTGTCAGAATATAAAATTAAAATAACAATTATTTAAGTTTCCAAAAACAAATCTTATTCTGTAACACTGATTTCTGCTGGAACAAGTGCTTTCACTCAACAAATGTTTCCTAACAATTTTTCTCTCATCTAACATTATGTTCCATCTCCCTTAAATAAAATATGACTTGCCAGTACACATTTGTTTATGACTGTATCTCACCGCATGTGTAATTTTCTTCCATTAGAAAGTCTCCAAAGCTACTTTGTGTTGTGTGTTCACCCAGTAACTCATGTCATTGTGAGAAGGACAAGTAAGGATAGAACTGAAGACATTGCAGGTTTTTACTTTTTCCTGCAGTTCAGGCATTTTGCAATATTGTTAGGCAAAATGGAGGACTATATTTCATTATTTTATTTTGTCCTACCTTTGTTGGTGTAGGGGATTTAAAGAAATGTAAAAATTCAACATTTCAAGAACTTTAACCCAGCTTTCCTCATCCTAAGTCATAGATTACTGCTTCTTTTCAATCAAGACATAACTTTTCTGCAGGCAATCTGTTAGGTTTGAAAATTTAATCTGCACAGAAGTTCTGTTATTCTTATAATTAAGTCCTGAGTTTCCTTTTTCTCTGATTCTAAGAGGTGTGGTTTTTTTTTTTTTTTTTCTAAATTGTTTTATGCCAGGAAAGCTCTTTTCCTTTCACACTTCATTTTATATTTGTATTATTGAGGAATAATGCCATGGTCAGTCTTTCATTGTTTTTCCAAGGTGAATCAAGAAACCAGCAGCAGATATCTGATACCAGGGTCATTATATTTCCACAGTTACTCAAATACCTAATATCGTTTAGTATTTAAACTATCTCCCTTACTGGGATTCTTCTCCAATTTTACAGCTCATGAAATGTATATCAACTGCTTTGCAGTCTTCTGCAAGGAGCTATGAATATTGCATTTGTAGACAGAATGACATTTTTCCTCCCCAGCTGATGGTGAGTAATCCAATGCAAAACTATCACTGTATAACCAGCTTCCTGAAACTTGTACTGTCAACTACTGCAGATTACTTGAACAGGAAACATTCTTTGAGTTTTTAGATAACAGTGTGGTTACGTATCAGTGAAATATCTCAGAAATCACGCCTGAAAAGAACAAACAAACAAACAAACAAAGAATAAACAGAGGAAAATTGAATTTTAGAAAGTTTGCAACGGAGACCACAGCCTTTCACAGAGCTTTGAATCTTGGATAACCTCTGAGAGGCTGCCCATTAGAGAAAAGAAGGCAAGGCTTCTGTGTGTCCATACAATTAATCATTTATATGAGGGCTACTACCAACAATAAAATACCTTGTATTTGAATCTTCCTTATACATATGGAAAATAATGAATAGGAATTCTGTTATCTCCTACTCAAACAGTGTCTTGATCTCTGGCAAAGTGAGTGCAAGTGGTACCAACCAGCAAAAGAGCAAAAATTTGCCTGGACGCGCAGCAAAAAAGAAGAAAAGTGAATAGTAACGTGGTGATGAATTTAGAGTTAGTGATTTGTAGCCGGTGTGCTAAGTTTTGGTCTAGACATAGCTAAATACTGGAAGAGAGATGAATTCAAACAGCATGGAGAAATATCCAGAGCAGTTTGCCCAGAGCGAAACTCTAGTGATTTGCTAGTAATGTGAGCAGTTCATGAAATGGATAATGCAATCTAAACAATAAGCAAAGACAAGTAAGTAGAAAGGGGACAATAAACAGTGAAATGTTGGGAAGTGAAAAAATGTTCAGGTCTTCTTGGGATTGAAATTATGAAGCTTCAGGCTGCACAAGGAAGGATTTGATATAATCCATGGTGACAAGGAGACGAGAATGCTTTTTTAAAATATATTTCTGAGGTCAGAGTACCATCACTTGAAAATATAAGAAACTATATTGATTAAAGAACTGACACAAACAAAAGTATTTTAAGAAGACAAACAGAAAAGAAAAAAAACCATCTAGATGTCTTTTGCCCCAGGTCTAGGCCATTCAAATTGTAGGTCAATATTTTTAGTAGGAAGATACATAATTTTATTTTTAAAGAGAATACAAGGGAATACTAAAACAGAAAAATTACAAGTGATACGGCATTTCACTTAACAAATGATAAGAATTTCACAGAGATTGTGGTAATGTATAGTGTTGTCTTTCAACTAGTTGTTCATATTATCAGATAGATACATATAAAGTCGGATGAAGGCAAAAAAAAGGGAAAAGTATATAAGAAATTAAGAAGAGAAAAACATCAAATAATTGAAAAAAGGAGACAAAACAAATTAAGCATTAACTGCTCCTTTCCATAGACCCGCACAAAAATGCACAGTAAAGTGGTCCAAACCATCCTGCTTGCATAGATACATCTCTTTTCCATACTCTTGCTCCTGACCTTCTCCCCAAATCAGTCATTCCTTCCTTTTGAATAGGTTCATTCCCTTTTCCCATTACCTATAGTACCCTTCGGTTTCTATTTTCTCTTTCAGGTTCTCACACTAAGGAGACAATACAATATTTGCAATGTGGGTTTGATTTATATCACTTGAGTACGGACTCTAGTTCTATCCTTTTACCAATACAAGCCCAATATTTATCCTGTTTTATAGTTGAATAATGGAAAATACATGTAAATGAGCATGTTTTCTCTTATTTTTTGCAATTCTATTTCTCTAGTAAAAAAGTAAACCAACAAAAACCTGACTCAGAATTTAAGATTAAAAAATTTAAAGTACATTTGGAGAAATCTTTTAACAGTATCTCAAATCTTATATCCCAGAAAATATATGGTATCACAGCTTCCATGATGTCGCTCACAGAGCCATGTCCATCGTGCCTTTGGATTTAAGCACACCAGGTATCATGAATATTCCCTGTGGATATTTTCAAAGACTGCAATAGGAAACATCATTTTCTTTTCGGAGTATGAAAATCATTAATTTTGTCATTTGTTTAGCATACAGACATATTAGCAATGTGACAGGATCAATATATGATGCTCAAATTTAAAACACACTCACTGGGGACAACAAGCTCAAATAGAGTGGTTACTTATCTTAGTATTCGGGAAAGTTCTGATGCTTTATGGACTCAGTGGACTTAATAAGTTCTTGAAAATATCAAAATGCTTTTGTGTTGTTAATATTTATGAAAATGGAGTGAGATCCCTAAGTTTAAAAAAAGTTGAATTATTTCTCTATAATAACCAATTACAACAATGTCATTGTTTCTTTTTACTCACGAAAAATTAATCAATTTAAATCTAATTTTAAAAAATATTTAGGAAGGAGCTGTAAGTCTTCATAAGAGACAATGGCTTTCTTTAGAAAATCTTCAGGCCATCTTGAGAAAAAAAAACTAAATAAAATCATTTCATGGGAAGTTAGTGCCACTGTGCAAGAACGAGGGCTATTTTAAATCAGAGACATGAAAGTAACTACTGCAGAGATTACAAAGAGGACTTTAAGGAATATAAAGCCTCATGTAGCAGAGTATTGAAGCAAAATCTGTAACAATCATCAAATTTTGGAGACAAATGATACAGTATATATTCATTAAATTATAATGTCAAATGGAAATGATTGAAAATAAAGACAAAAGCAGGTAACAAGCTGAGTTTGGTGGAGAGAAACTATCTAAAAATTTCAATATTTTAATTTTCAGAGCAAAATTTATCTTTGGCACTAAACTTGTATGGAAAGAAATTTTTAAAAAGTACAGAAGCAATTCCTTCTAATAACTAAAGTAATAAGATATGATTAATGATTATAAGTCACGTAAGCCATACATGTTCCCAAAGATATTATAGAATTCATATGAAAACCCCATTTCCATTTCCTATACTTGTATTCACGATTCATTTTATTCTCCATTGTGAAAGTCACATTTAAAAACTGAAAATACTTCAAAATAAAGATTTGTTGCTTTAAGAAATAAAGTTAATAATGAAAAGTTAGAATAATAGAAATTCACATACGCAGTGAGTTGCTCAAACCACAATCAGCTTTGTGCCTTTTATTTTTATCTCATAGGACAAACGGATGATAAATCAAACCCATGCCAACAAAAGCATTTAATTTCAGCAAGTAATTAAAAAAATTCCCTAGCTGGTTTAAAATGCTTCTTTAGGGAAGTGACTTTCCAGACTGCAAGACGGAGCAGTAGCACAGAGAGGCCATAGAGACTTCGTTGCAAGTTGTAAAATAAACAGGTCTTTACAGAATAGATACGTTTTTACTCACTACTGTGCTTATAATGAGATTGAAATCAACTTCATGTCTACTAATTGTATTAAATTGTGTACATAAAAGTGATAGAAAAGGACTGATTTGGGGATTAGGCAAAGCAATCAAGGGTTTGGGAAAAAGATACAAAATTAATATGTGCTGATGTTTTAACTCCTTTATATGCATTTCCCACCAGATAAACTGGCTTCCTTCTTTCACACTGTTTTGAAAGAATTGAAGCAGTAATAACCTTTTAATTGAAAATGTTGATGTAGTGAATCTGGATATATAGTAAGTTATACTTAATTTATTTTCTGTAAGGTTTTATAGTCTTTGCTTTTATTTATTTATTTGCTAAATTTTGGTTTGGGGTGAGTTTTGGTGTTAAAGTTCTTGTGAAAAATACTAAAACACATAACTAAAATATCATTAAGTAAAAATTTTTACTCACAAAAAGTGAAATAAAATTATCAACTGATTATATTAAAGAAAAAATATAATCAAACCACAGTACTAGAAAATTCATTTCACAAATGAATTCCAATTTTTTGTATCCACATAAAATCCAGTGTGTAAAATTATAGAATTATATGAAAAAAGTTATGAGAGTCATCTTCATAGCAAACACACAATATAAAAATCTAATACTAAATATGTACCCAATAGGAAATGAACTGAAAATCTTCTTCTTGGGGGTAAAACTATTATGTTGAAAGTCCAAGAAGGTTGCAAGTGTCTTTTTAGAGTGGTGTTCTTTTTGTGATCACTTCGCTACTTAAATATGTTGAAATCAGTTACCAGATAGATCCTTATGATATTTTTGTTTAATAATACTCTCTATGTTACCGTGTCATAATAGCACTGAAGCAGCATGCAAGTAAACAGAGAGATAAGGTTTTACAAGGAAGTCACAGTGTGCATGAACAAAACTTTCAAGCACATCCTGAGATACTCATAATATCTTTTTAAAGTTTTGCAAAAAATGTCATATTTCCACTCACTGAGGCCCCCTATCATCTCTTTTTAAATAGGAGAAAATACCTATTGCATTTTCCTCAAGATTTTATATTCTAATTATGTATTTTAAATTTTTCATGTCTGAAGAGTATTTTTTTCTAAATAAAAAAATTATGCGACACAATCTATGTCCTTTCAATGATGGGATAAACACTTGGCATCTCCAATATTTCACATAGAAAATTTTCACATGGATTTTTATAAGTTATGCTTCATTATTTGAACACTGGATAAGTTGCAGCATAGCAGGGTCTTATTTCAAATCGTTACTTCGTCAGTAAAAAGTGTAAAGAAGCATAAAAATATAAAGGAATTAAATTAGATTTCAATTTTAATTAGTCACTAATATCTGATTAGGTATCATTCCTGTATTTAAACCTTTGTAACCTAGATTCAGAATTATTAAGATTATAATTAGCTATTCAAATCAATTATGTCATTTGAATTTATTAATTTTGTGTCAAAAGATTATTACATAACGAATTTTAATATTATTATTACAATTCACAATTAGCCTAAAAAGTCTATGATGAATGAGTAAATATTTAAAATACATTGCCCAAGCAGTTTTACTAGCACATTTACATTAGTTACCAGTCTCTGTGAGCAATAATGATGAAAAAGCAGCATGGCTTTAACTAAATCTTCAAACAACACATATTACCTACAAATTAGTAGAATCTTTTCACGTACTTAACAGACTATATCTTACTTAGTACTTGACATTAGTTAAAACAGCATATAGACATAGCATTTTACTGAGATGAAGTCTTTTTCTCATCCTGAAGAAAGTTATAATTGTTTAAATAAAATTTCTCAAAATAAGAGTGCATCTCTATAAAACACATTAGCAATAGAATCAAATTAAGTACATGCAAAATACAAATAAATCACTGATTTCACAAATGCAATTTAGTCATAATTAATATTTTCATATTTGTTAAAGTTGGATTGTAGGCCGGCCAAATAGTTTAATGGATTAAAGCACCTGCAAGCAGGTGCAGGGGCTGGAGGTTCATTTACTGGGCCTGCTGTGCTGACCCCAGCCCCAGTCCACACCGAGAAAGCAATTGAAACAGGGAGTGGTGGCATGTGCCTGTAATCCCAGTTCTTAGGAGGCTGTAAACAGATGGAACACTACAAGTCCAATTTGTAGTGAGACCCTGAATATCCCATAGACAGCTCCCTAAAATACAAATAATAATAATAATAACAATAATAATAATGTTGGATTGAACACTTAATACAGAAAAACTTATTTCTAGTGGAAAGAAAAAGCATTTTAATGTTTCCTTTCTGACAATTAAATATCTACATGCATATAATGAGGTAAAACTCTAATCTGAAACAAAAACTAAAAATCAATACAAACAAATTGCAGATTTACAGGTAAGACCAGATAATATACAAGTACTAGGAGAAATATAGGCACTGTTTCCTGACTTATTTGTGGATTATCATGTTGGGTATAACAGAAGAAATATGAAACCAAAGTAAAAAATGACAAATGAGATTATATAAAACTAACACATTATCACCCCCACTTACATTGGAATAAAATGACAAACTCTAGAATGTGAGAAAATATTTTCAAGCCATACAGCAAAAGTTAATATTCAAATTATTCAAGAAAATAGCCTAATTTTAAGGATAAGCAATAGAGATCATAGCCATGCAGATCTCTAATCACAGGTACTTGGGAGACTGAGGCCTGAGAATTACTTGAGCCAAAGAGTTTGATGACAACCTGGGGAACGGAGGAAAGAACAATTTAGAATGAAACAATCAATAAATAATCAGGCCAATAAATAGTTGAAGGACCTAAATAAAAACTCTTACTTTATCAAATTTCCAACAAATGTATAAAAAACATGGCCAGCATCGCTAATAAGCAAATAAATGGAAATCAAAATCACTATTGGCATCAATTCACACCTACTAGAAGATTTATTATGAAAGAGATGGAAAAAGCAAGTATTACTGAGGCTGGAGAGGCAAAGGAGTTCCTGTCTTGAGGGAACTGAAATTACTAGTAGTCATTATGAAAAAAACAGCACAGAGATTCTTCAAGAATCAAAAAGTATGAATTATGATGTGATGTAGTACCCCACTATTGGGTAAATATCCAAATCTAATTACTATGTCAGAGACATCTATACTCCCATATTTACATAGCATTATTTACAGTAGTCAAGATATAAAATCAGTTTAAATTTCCAAAAGAGAATGTGATATTCAAAAACTATGCAATCTCATTCAGTCATAAAAGAAAATGTAATCCTATCGTTTATGACAACATAGATGAAGCTAGAGGAAATGAATTTAAGTAAATAAAAGTAAATTGTCAAATACTGCTTGAGTCCATTTATATATGAAAGATGAACTAATTAAATTAGAGGAGGCAATGATCACAACTAGAAGCTAGAGAAGTCAGGGTTGGATAAGTGCTTAAAGAATGCAAAATTTAGGACTGGGAAGATAGTGCAGTGGAATAAGTGCTTGCCTGGCAAGCACATGGTCCTCAGTTCAATCCCTTTTATCACAAAAAAAAAAGAAAGAAAGAAAGAAAGAAAGAAAGAAAGAAAGAAAGAAAGAAAGAAAGAAAGAAAGAAAAATCAATTAAACAGGAGCAAATTCAAGTAATAGCAAATAATATTCATAAATTACCATGGATAGGATAGATACATAGTTACATTCTCTTAATGAATATAATGATTTGTTCTAATAGTGTTTGTAAATAGGATATCATGTCCATATTTTGTACAGCAATTAACCACTAGGAAAAACGTATGCCATGTGTTAATTATTGAAACTGTCCTACCAATTTGGTTTGAAACTGTCTCATTGCTATTTGGTTCTCAATAAAATTATGGGGAAAAAACACAAATTATGGCAAGTTATGGAATAAAGCTAATTATGTATACATTGAGCTGTTCTTTATCATAATTTTTGTTAGGTTACATTTTGGAAGTTCAGCAATAAATATTATTGTTTGCCTAAAAAAAATTAAAAAATTACCTTCTTGAAAATTGATGAGAACAGATTTCATGCTGCTCATGAAAAGTGATAATGTGTGAGAAAATATAAATAAATCAAGGTACTGCTGATAATAGGTGTATTCTGTTGGATGAGTCACTGTAGATATCTACCAAGTCTATTTGTTCAAAGATTTCATGCACCTCTGAAATTTATTTATTGTTTAGTTGATCTGTATATTTGTGGTAATGGAGCGTTCATATGCTTCACATTCATTGTATTATAATTG
>NW_004524726.1:1303115-1308029 GCF_000260255.1 Octodon degus
TTTGTCCAAATAAATAAATAAATATTTTTAAAAGAAAAAAAAATTATAAAGAATTTGGATACCAAAAGTGGAAGTTTAATTATCATTATTTTCTGATGACTTGATACTCTACAAAGAAAAACTTAAAAGTCCACCTATGGTCAGCAGTCAACAAACAATAGCATTCCTGTATGCAAACAACAAATTCACAGAGTAAGAAATTAGGAAAATCACACCTTTCGCAAGAGTACCAAGAAAAATAAAGTAGCTAGGAATCAACCTAACATAGGTAGTAAAAGGCCTGTACATGGAAAGCTACAGTACTAATAAAAAGGAAATCACAAGCAATATCAGACAATGGAAAAATATTACCTATTTTTGGATAGGAAGAAACAATATAGTGAAAATGGTAATACTTCTAAAATAGTTATACAGATTTTGCGCAATCTCAATTGAAATAACAATGGCATACCCCACAAAATTAGAGAAAACCATCCTAAAATTCATATGGAAATAAAAGAGATTGAATATGTCAAAACCAAGTCTAGGAAAGAAGGGAAAATCATGGGGCTTCACAATCCATGATTTGAAGTTACACTACAGAGCTACCAGACAAACATAGCATAAAAAACACTCAAGCATCAATAGAACAGAATTGAGGAGGCATAAGGAACTCCAAATACACTCAGCTTACTTATTTTTGATAAAGGGACCAAACATCTTCACTGGAAGAATGTTAATGTCTTACTAAATTGTGGTGGAATAACTGGTTCTCCACATGTCAAAAATAGAACCTAGACCCAAATCTCTCACCGTGCAATAAATTAAATCAAAATGTATCAAAGACCTAAATATAAAAATAGAAGCTTTAATGAGCTAGACGACAAAATAGGGAAAATGCTAGATGATGTAGGTATAGGCAAAGAATTTATTAACAAAATACCAATCACACAAGAAATATTACAAAGAATCAACAACTTGTATGACATCAAATTAAAAACCTTTTTCACAGCAAAAGAAATCACAAACAAGCTAAAAGGAAAACCCCCCAGTATGAGAAATAAATTATCAGCTATTCTGCAGAAAAAGGACTAGCATCTAGAATATATGAAGAACTCAAAAAATTTAAACACAATCAATTTAAAAACATAATCTAAAAATAGATTTTTCAAATGAATAGATATTTCTTAGGTGAAGAAAAGCAAATATAAAAAATACATATGAAAAAAAATTATGAACATCACAGGTCATTCAAGAAATGGAAACTGGAACAGCATTGAGAATTTATTTCAATCCAGAAAGGATGGTTACCATCAAGAAGTCAGCCAACAACAAATGTTGAGCAGGCTTTGGGGAGATGGAAACTTCTCCATTGCTACTGGAAATGTAAATTGGTACAACCACTATGGAAATAGCTATAAGGATTACTCAAAAAACAAAACTAGAGATTTTATTTTATCCCATTGTTCCTTTTTTATGCATGTTCCTAAAAGAATTAAAAGTGTTATGCCACAGTAACATATGTATATTCTTGTTTATAACAGCATAATTTATTATAGCTAAATATTATAAATAGATTATATACCCTTCAACAGATGAATGGATAAAGACAAGACAATATTTATACACAACAAGGAACTACTCTGCCATAAAAATAATAGACTTGGGGCTGCAGAAATAGCTCAGAGGCATAATCACCAACCCGGCAAGCAAAAGGACCAGAGTTCAATCCTCAGTCCCACATACTACGTGGTCTCTGCCCTGTATGTGGGTGCCTAACATGTAGCTCTGATTCCAGGTGTAGTGACACATGCCTGTAATTCCAGCACTTACGAGTTTGAGTCAGGAGCATCTCTGCAAGTTCTAGACAAGCCTGGAGGCTACAAAAGTGAGCACAAGGCCAGGCATTACTGCACAGTAAGACCATGTCTCAAAAAAAAAAGGATTAATAAACTTGAGTCATATGTAAGAAAATAAATGAATGAACTATGAAACCAAAATCTTAACTGAAATAAATCTAACACACAAATTTTAATAGAACACTTTTTCTCTTGTGTAAGAAACCTAACAAGGAAATAAGGATTGTAATGGAGGATAGATTTTGGGAGGTAGCAAGAATATGTTCAAATTAAAATTTAAGAAAGATAAAGGGAGGGAAAGAAGGGGAAACAAACATAAATGAGGAGCTAGGGGATGGCTCAGTGGAATAAGTACTTCCCTGGCAAGTGCAAGGGCCTGAGTTCAATGCCTGGTTCTGCAAAAAAAGAGAGAAAGAAAGAAAAAAGAAACATAAATGAACAAGGAAGGAAAAAGAAATAAACTTTTTGCAATGTGGAATAGGAAAGGGTTGGAGGGTAAGGATGGAAATACATGAAGAAATTAACTAAAATATATTAGATATAGGTAGAAAAAAACTTTCTATGATGAATGTGATCAATATGTATGAAATTTGAACTCATAAAATATAAAATTAAAAAAGAAAGAAATATTTTGCTGAAATCTTTTCAAATAATGGGAAGCAATTTATCATCCTGACAAGTGAAGCTTATAGACCACCTCATCACCAAATTAGGAAAAATTTCCCCACAGAACATCATAGCCAAATTGCACAAGTCTGAGACAAGAACAGATTCCTACATGCAATCAGAGAAAGGCAATGAATCTCTCATATAGTAAAAACTGCTAGAATTGCATGAGAATTATGACCACAAATATTGAAGACCAGAAAAATAAAGGAAATTTTTTATCTCTACATACAAAATAGTTAGGATAAATATACTTCAATGAGTAGAAAGATTTGTACTAATAGTATTTGGACAAGATATCATGTCTGCATCTTGTCCTACGAATAACCACTAAGAAGATAACAATATGCAATGTATTAATCATTGAAACTGTCCTATTAATTGGTTTTGAAACTATTTCATTGCTATTTGCTTCTCAACAAAATTAATAAAAAAGTATTGAAGAACAAGAGAGTTTGGAAATGGAATATTTCAAGCCCTAAAATAGAATAATTCACAATTTCACATGATATTCATCCAAAAGAGATTTTCAAAATTGATGAAGAAATATGTACTTTCATCATGAAGAAGGCCTGAAAAATTCGTGATTATTCAACCAGGATTCCAAAAAATTCTCATGCATAACCCAAAGAGATACACTGAAGTTAACAGTGAGAAAGATCTAATAGAATGAATACACAAGGCAGAATAAGCAGTTAAGAACAAAGGAAATGTAAAGAATCAACACCAAGAAAGTAAGACAATGGTAATAATAAATCAATACCTGTCTGTGATAACTGTCAATGTGAACGATTTCAACTCTTCAACTGAAAGACACAGGCTGACAGAATGGATGAAGAAAATATTCCAATGACATTCTGTATAGAAGAGGGAATTTGACTGACCTTGTTAGATACAAAAGTTACATTTCTTTGTATATAGGCCTTGTTTTGTCTTGGTCTTAACCATTCATCAGAAAAGTATAAAAGTGAGGCATAAAAAGTAAAGCCATATTAATATGCTGAGCTGTAAAAGACTCAAGTCAACAAAGTCTGACATTGGCAGTCCTACAGATAACCCACTACTATTATGGACTGCTGGACTATATTGGATTATTTTGTGAATTCACACACCTACAATATTTAAATGGAAATGGAATATCCATCTCTGACAAAACTGAACAAAAAAAGAGGATATAAATGAAAGACCATTTTGTATGTTTATTCAAAATAGTTAGAATAGATATACAGTTACTTTCCCTTAATTCAATGAGAAGAAAAATTTGTACTAATAGTGTTTGGACAAGATAGCATGTCTGCATCTTGTACTATGAAGAATCATTATGAAAGAAACAATATGCAATGTATTAATTGTTCAAACTATCCTACTAACCTGTTTTGAAACTGTCTCATTGTTATTTGTTTCTCAATAAAATTAATAAAAAGTAGATATATTTAACCCCAAAAGAAACTCCTATGTTAAAAATCAAAGAAGGAAAACAATATCTCAATCAATAGAAATCTCCCAGAAATAAAAGATGCAATGAACTCTTATCTTGAAAAAATGAACATCGAACCAAGGTTGATAAGGAGACAAAGTGTATTGTTAATATACTTATTTGATAAGATAACCATCCAACATGAAAAGATAACAAGTAATAACACATTTTTATAAAAAAAGTGCAGACAAATTTATAAAACAAGAACTTCTGGATATAATAGACCAGATAAACATAAAACTAAATACAGTGGGGTACTCCATTACCTACTAAAGTAAAACAATCAGAAAAATATCAACAAAGAAATAAATCAAAGGCCAACAAAATCTTTAAACAAACGGACTTGAGATACCTACAGTGCTCCACACAACAACAAAACACACCATGCTTTCAGCACTATATGGATCTTTATCCGCCCTGGTCTGTTTGCTAGCCAACAAAGCATGTTTAAGTGTAGAGTACAAATATCAAAATTATATTCCTCATGTTATTAAATTATATTGCAATAAAGTTAGAAATCAATGACAGCAGAAAACACAGAAATCATGTGAACACATGGAAAATAAGCAAAATACACTATTATGTTATAAAAGAAATCAAAGTCAAAATATTATAGTTTCTAGAATTGAATGATAATCCCCCTATAAAATGTCATATTTTATGGAAATTTTATGTTATGGTAAATAGATAAAAAAAATTAAAAAAAACAATGTTTGGCCTGCCAAATAGCTCAGCAGATTAAAGTGCGCGCAAGAAGGCTCATCGGCGGGGGTGTTCAATCCCTGGGCCTGCCATTGTGGCCCAGCCCTAGGTGTGTGCTGAAGCAGTGATTGAGCCTGGGTGTGGTGGCACACACTTGTAATCCCGGAGCTTGGGAGGCTGTAAATAGGAGAATCATTATGATTCCAATCTATTAGTGAAACCCTGAACACC
>NW_004524726.1:1308284-1326432 GCF_000260255.1 Octodon degus
ATGAATATTTTCTAACTTATATTCTAAAATTTTTAACTTGCACTTTTCTCTTAATAATATACTTAAAATCTTATATATATGTGCACTGACATGTAAGAAGGTGGCATGATATACTTACTAACATTCTAAATCACTAAGGAACTGTTTTAGTGTTATTTTCTAAACTCTCTCCTCCTTTTTATGAAGAAGTAGTACTATTGTATGTGTAAAATACCTGAAAATATTATCAACATGTTACTATTAACATCAAATGAAAAAATCAAGATTTTCCTAGGACAGTGCCAAGAAAAAAATCTATTATATATGGCCACCTGATTCATAGTAAATTTGACTAGTGCCACAACACATCAAGATGAAATTTTTGTTATCTTATCCTTTTAAATGATTGCCTATTCCTGACATATAAAATAAAATATCAAAATCAAATCTGCTTGGTTTTACATGCAAGATGAGTTAACAGGAGCCAAATATAGCTCACTTCTACAAATTACTAAAAATCTAGGAAAAAAAAGAAAAAAAAATAGTTCCTAATCCTTTGAATATTAAACAAGAAAAGATAATGACCTCTGAGAAGTAAAGAAACAAATTAGACAAGCTATCCTTCTAGTGGACTGCCTAAAAGGAATTTTCAGAGTAGACACAGAAGTGAGGCTAGACTAAGACCAAGTTTCAAAAACTCTTCTTCAATTGGTCTTTGTATTGTTTCTTCTGTATGTATTTTCCCAAAAGGTAAATAATTCTTTTTTCCTATATGTGTTCATGTGACCAAATTTTTCAAATACAGCTTTCCATTTTTTTAATTGAAAAATCAGTGCCATTATTACCTAGCAAGGGCTTAAACTTGTATTCTAACTTCTTACCAGTTTTCCACTTTTACAGTGTAACAACTATAAAAACTAGGAAAAACAATCTTAAAATTCATATATGCCCACAAAAGACATGGAATATGAAAGTGAGAATATTAAAAAGAATGTATCAGAGGAATTATAATACCTGATTTTGAAATACATCATAAAGCTATAGTAATAAAAAAACTAAATTGGCATAGAAATAGACACTTAGAACAATAGATCAGAATAGAAAACCTAGCAATACATTCACAATATAAGGAAACTCATTTATAACAAAGCCACTAAAAGCACACATTGGGTCTCCCATAAATAGTTCCAGGAAAATTGGATATTCATATGAAAAAGAATGAAAGTAGATCCCTGTTTACACTATATATAACTTATTAAATACATTAAAATTTTAAGTGAGATATCTTAAACTATAAAACCATTTGAAGAAAACATAGGGGTAAAGATTTCTAACAGTGTACTAGGCAGTAGCATCTTTGGAAAGATTGCTATCAATACGTAATGAAAAAATATTCTAAAAGGACTACATAAAATTTAAAAAGACTCATACAAAAGGTCAAATGAAGATACAACCAACCAAATGCAATAAAATGAAACCCAAACTTTTGGTGAAGAGTTCATATTCAGAAAAATAAATCACATAACTAACATAAAAATAAATATCCTAATTAAATAATGGGCTACAGATCTGAATAAACTCTTATGAAAAGGAAACATTCAGTGACTAACAGGTTGATTAAAATTGCTCAACATCACTATTTGTAAGGGGTTTACAAATAAAAGCTACCAAGTGATGAAACTTCCCTACAATTGCAATGGCTAGTTTCAAGAGATAACTGTTACCATGTGTTCTAGGACATGTAGAAGAAAGCAAACTCTGTAGATTGCTTGTCAAAATTCAAATTCATACAGCCATCATACACATATGAATTAAAATTAATATGTAATTTTTTTTCTTCACTTATATTTTTATTGGAGCACTAGCACCAATAACTAAGAAACAGAATCAGCCTAAGTGACCATCAAGAAGTGAATGGATAAAAAGTATGGCATCTATATACAATGTAATATTTTCCAGCCATTTAAAATATTGGAAACCTTGTTATTTGTGTGTAAACCTTGGAAACAGTATAAGTGAGTAAGACATAAATAGAAACATGGTATCGTCCCACTCATGGGTTGAATAAAAAATATGAATCTTATAGACATAGGAAAATAGTATTTACCACATCCTCAGAAGAGTAGGATCAGAAGTAAGTAATTTCAATGGTATAAGGTGAGGTTAGCCCTGATATTCTACTGTTCCATACAGAAGGATGATCATAGTTAAGGAAAATTTTTATAATTATTGTATTTCAAATGAAAAAGATGATATTGTTTGATAACTATCTATCTATCCATCTCTCTATCTACTATCTATTTTACTATTCATCAAAACCATTCTCTTACATATTCTAAGTAATCACTCTGCTACTGAGTCATGTCTCTGTCAAAAATTTATCATTTTAAAAGTTTACCTGAATATTTGTCCAAATGCAAGGCCTATTAGCTATAAAAATTAAATATTGGAACACTATATTATAGATATACCTCATATTGTTTAGATAAATTTAATAAATAATGTAATTTCAATTAACTATCAATTATATACTTTACTTATAGGATTTGGATATACAGTACTATAAAAGATTATAAAATTGTTCTTTTTAAATAAAATTCCATAATTCAGACTATTCTTTGTTGGAAAACTTTGATTTGTTCATTGAAAAATGTACAGTAGATTTTAGTATTCTAAATATAAAATTGAAAACAACATGCTTATAATTACACCACTTTAAAGCTTTTTTTTTTTTTCTAAACACATACATGAGATTGCCACAGCATCTACTCTCCGTGTTTACTTTCAACTATGAAATGAAATTTTGTGGAAAATAATACCAAAACAAAGAGAGATTTTTCTCCTTTACACTTGAATTTATGAACTGTCTCATACTATTAACCTCAAAATACACCCTTGTTGCCAATGAAAAAGAACTGGTGATACTTGATACAGAAGCAGAAAATCAGTTATAGATATGAAAGTTAACTGTCTGTATTGGTACAAGAATGATTTTTCTCAAAACTTCAATCAAAATGTTATCAACTGAAGAAAAATGTATGTTTTAAAGGAACACAGAAAGCACACATTTACCTTTTTATGTTATTCAAAAAGTACATCTAAAACCCTGTCATTTAAATCCAGGAGATAGTGGCACATATTTATTATTCTGTATTTGTTTTTTCCAGTGAATAGTGTGTCAGAAAAATGTATGAAAGGAATAATTGAATTATCTAAATTAGATATTTTGTAAAACATTATGGACCAAAAAATTACATTTTTTAATCAGTTGTCTTCTTAAATGAATTTTAGTTTATTTATTAAGCTGCAAGAGTACAAAAAGGTAAATAAGTACCTAGCATATGTGAAAAGAAACATACAAATAACAGATTTTAGAATGTATGTACTAAAATATTTTCTTCCTTTGCATCAGTTCAAATATACAATTTTAACTACATTCTCATGTTTGCTACATAAGCATTTAAACCTCAATGCCCTCAAAACAACTTTTTCACACTTAGCACACCCCAGAGAAGTCTGAACACAACTCCTACTATTGAAAAGTATCTCTCAAGCCAACACTAAATAGAATAATCACTATATTATTTGTGTTAAGTGAGAGTCAATTAGAGATAAGAAAAATATTACCATGTTACAAGAGAAAAAATGGGAAAATTTTCAAAAACAATGAAGTTATAATAGTTAAAACGTAACAACTACACAAGCCAGGAAACTATGTTCCTAGAAAAGAATAAGAAAAGTATGAGTCTAGGTGAAATTCATACTATTTTGTTTAGTGAAATTCTGAATCACTTGTAATTTTTCTGTTTTAATACTAATTTGAATTCTCTTTAAAAGATAAAAATTAAAAAAGAAAAGCGTGAGTCTAATTTAAAATGGTATTACATTGTGGCTAACATGTTTATTAAGACACACGCACAATGCCCAAACAGCAGAATAATTGCTGAGTCTCAGAATAATGAAGATTTAATAATGAATGGAATAATTACTAAAAAAAAAAAAAAAAACTAAATACACATAATATTGTCTTACCTGTGTGGTGTAATCACACTAGCACATTTAAACCACTATGCTTGTATTTAAATTTTGGATTTTTGATAAAATATTTTATTAGAATTGAAATGTAGTCTTCCTATTATTTTTTTGAGACTTGGCCTTACGCCGTAGTTCAGGATGGCCTTGAATGCACTATGTAGTCCAGGCTGGCTTCAAACAGGAATTTTCTGTCTCAGCCTCCCTAGGGCTGAGATAATAGATGTGTGCCACTCATATTTTAGTATCCTTTTTAAAATTATGATCCACACCACATACTTTACAGTCAAACAAGATATTGTGTAATTAATGACAATGATACCATATTTAAATTTATTTTAAGCGGAAGACTTTGATCAGAGACTTAGTAGTAGCAATACTAAAAAAAAAAAAAAAAAAACCTGCTTTGGAGTACAAGTATCATTCTTCTAAAAATAAAATTAGAAAGAACTCTGCATATAATAAATTACAATTTTTTCATAACTTAATTCATGTTACAGAGGCCTGCACATACAATGGAACAATTTTATCAGAGTTCCATTTCAGTGATGAGTGAGTTAATGTCAAAATTAAACAAAAGCATCACTGGAACAAGACAACAGATAAGTACTTTCTTTTGCTTGTCTAAATGAAGTCTGAAAGAAAACTGAAGACATTTCAACATTAATGAAACAAACCTCTGGAAAGGAAATGTTCTCTTGAGTATTCATTTCAAAAGAGATGAAAGTTTTATGATTGAAAGAGTACAACAAAATTTCAAAACTTTTACTGGTTATTTGGAATTTAAACTTAGCCCTGCAAATTGTTCTCAAGGTTTTTCAGAATTAAATGATTTACTAGCAGAGATATGGTAAGTAAATAAGGACTCCAATCTAGTATTTCTTTATTTAGGATACAGTAATCATATATACATTGAAAAAAAATTAAATGCATTGTCATTTTAATGCAAAAATGCTCACTTCTATGAAATCTAAACTCATTTTTCTTCTGTCAAAAATAATTCTCTAAAGAAAATTGAAAACTAATTTTATCAGAACATATATTTGTCTTATAACAGTTATTTGCTATCTAAATATAAGTTAATATACTTTTGTTTTATCTTTTTATTTTCAGGGAAGGATCTGTAGTGTGTTCAGGGTCTCACTACTGGGTCGGACTGTTAGTGATCTGCCTGTTTACAGCCTCCCAAAAGCTAGGATTACAGGCAGGCCCAGGATTGAACTCCCAGCCCCTGTGCCTGCTTGCAGGCACTTTAATCCACTGAGCTATTTGACTGGCCTCAGTTAATATACTTTGATACAACAAAGTTTGGCTAGTATTCTAGGATAGAAGTTTAATATAATTGATTTTTTCTATAGAATATTTTCATGTTTCATGAAACCTATAGAAATTTTCTTCCAGTTATGCCATATTTTAAAACATGATATACAGTATGCTATAATAAATTACAGATTAAATTATTAAAAAGTCTAACTCCCAACATCTATAAATTAATTTTGATGTTATACTTAATGTACTTGTATATCTAGTATAATGTACATCATATCTTAAGGATTCTGAGTTACAGTTTTGCAAGCAGTGGTGAGTATTTGCATTTTAGGATGTCTTGCAACCATAACATGATAGGAAACTGTCTGGAACTTTAGTATTTTTCAGTGTGAAGAATAGAGTATATATGAGGGTATATACTTTCATTTGGATTTGAAGATAATACTAAATTCTAATTGGAAGCAAATAAAAAGTCAAAATTTTTCCAATTTTTTCCACAGTTACCTTGGATTTTCTATACCAACCTCATCAAAGGAAACCATCATTAAAATCCTTTTCATGGGATAAAAGATGAAAACTGTCTAAAAGAAGAAGTGATATATATATTTTATGTAAATGACAAAATTGTAAAATTTGGACTGTACATGCCATAGTGTCTCTGTCAAACTACCCATCTGTCCAGTGTGGCAGCAGTCATGAACGATGGGTGAAATAGTCCTTTAGCTCTTTTCTGATAAAGATGTAACATTTGTCCAGTAAGCAGACCATAGTTGGCCAAATCTTTATGCTAAATAGGTGAATAACAGCTCGAGCATGAGATCGCAAGCATGTTTTCTGAGTTAGTAAATATGCATCAATATTTTACTTACCATATATATATGAAACTGGCTCCCACCCATGGAGGAAAGTCTTAACATGTCACAGAAAAACATTTTAGGATGCATCGATGTGAAGCATAGTGATTCATGAGGGAGGGTTGAAGAACTACACATGCAGAGAAAGTGGAATGTAAGTCCCTTTGAGGAAGATACCCTACCATGTAGGGTTGGGGGTTTAAGTATGGTCTTGGTATGCCCTTGAGACACATGAACTAGGATGTGCATTCCTAATGTTAACCTTTAGTGACCTATATTAGGGCATAACGTCTGTTTGCATGTGTTTGAAATTCAGATATAGGGTACTCAGTTAATACTTCTCTTTCCTTGAAGGTGGAAGTCTGTGGAATTTGTGAATCTATAGTTTCGGGAATGGAATTCAAAGACTCTCAATTACAGACACAAAGCATGGTCCCAAGTTACAAAGCTTATTCGTTTATTTATTTTTTTATCTTTAAAACTCCAAGGAATGTTTGTGTTGGATTTCCTGGAAGAGTAAAAATGTTTTGTAACCTAGATAATTTTAATTTGGTCCCAAGCTGCAGTTTTGCTAAAAATACAGTTTTGAAATCACATTTTTCCTGCATCCTTTGTACCTATCATTATTTTTTTAATACTATCTCATTTTCATGCTTCTGAAAATCAATTTCAAATAAATATACTTTAAAAATAAGATGAAGGTACATTAAAAAGAAATTAAATTATCAACTTAATGAGGAAACTTTTATTTTCATACTATATGAAAATAAACATATATTGTGCACTTATAGTATACATTTGGCATTAAATTCAGATACATGATGAAAATCTTTTGCATTCAGTTATTTAAGCTATATAAAGATTGTGAATGTGGAATAAGAAAGCGTAAGTCCCACTAACAACATTCTAAATTGTTTGAACTTATTTTTCTTTTTGTATTTTTAGAGAATTGTTTACAGGGTGTTCAGTGTTTTACTACTAGATCGGTCTCATAGTGATCTGCCTGTTTCCAGCATGCCAAGCATTGGGATTACAGGTATGCACCTCCACGCCCAGTCTCTGAATTTATTTTTCTCTGTAGTAATCTGATTTTATACTTATATTTCCCAATTCTTAGGAGTAATATGGTAATAATAAAAAATAGTTGAGCATAATATGTTTATTGATGATTTTACAATGAAATGTGTGTGAAGAATTACTTATGCAAACTCCATCATCTTAAAGAATTGAGTCTGCCTCCAGGTAACCAGAAATGACTACATGGCATGACAACGACACTGCCATTGTATTCCGTAAATGTTTTGAGTATCTTTATTTTTTAATTAGGTCATTATTTTAATTATATTGAAATTGTTTCTATTCAAAATATACAAATCATCACCACTTAATATCTTAATCTATTATATAAATGAATTATATACAATTGCATATATCGTATGTCATTAGTTCTCACCTACCCAGTGATCTGTTGTGCAAAAAGTTAAAAACCAAAACAAAATATTCCTGCACTGATAATCCAATCACGTTTTTGTTATAATCTAACCTCCTTCCCTTTAAGATTCAAGTAACTAAACATTTTCTGTTATCTTCTACCCTAAAACGTACCATCTTTATAGACAGCATAAGTCATGTTTTCAAAGTTTTTCCACCTTAAATTAATAAGGACTTGATGCATTCATTCTATCAGAAAAAAATGAGGTTTTCTGTTGAGTATTATTTCCTTCCTGATAAAAGCTAAAGTAATTGGAATCTCAGTGTATCAAAATGTCATTTCCCAAATAGAAAAGGTTATGTGGTTTAATTATGCTCATATTACTTCACCATAAAATTTTATTTTTTATCTATTAATTTATAGGCCAACTGTAAAGTCAGTGAAATAAACGTGACTATGCTGCGTTCTCCAATATTACAGAAAATTGGCCTACAAAAGGAGCACAGAGTTTTTGAAGGTTAATAACACTCTGCTAAGGCTATAAATTCTGAACTTTAAAAGTTAATTATTTAAAAAAAATAGTTGGCCATTGGTATAACATTTTCATCATGACATACAAATGTTAAAATACATATCTACAGGGAAACAATACAATGCTTCAGGAAAAAAGGCATATCTATTTGGCAGTACAATAGTTATTTGTATTCAGATATTTCTCAGCTTAAAAAATAATATTTTAATTATCAAACATAAACTTGTTTCCAAATGTCAATAGAATAGACTAATGCACAGAAAACATTCATATACAGAAATGTTTGGAGTAGTATTTAGCTATGCCAATATTAACAGTTTAAATAGCTCTTAAGGTTGAATTACTACAATAAACCTAGCAGTATTTCTGGATCTTATGGACAACATAAAATTGCTCCTATATAACCAATTACTGAAAGTTTCAGTTTAGGTACATCATCACATAGCATACCAACCGAACGCCATATGGTTATAGCACAGGCCTAAATGATGCACCACAGAAAAAGTGGTTATACTATTTTAAGTTTTTTTAGGGTGATATTACAAAACCCCTCAAAACTATTTCAAAATTGATCTTCCATATTGAGTAAGTGACTTTTTTGTGTAATTATAATAAAAATTTGATTATCATGTTTAAAAAACACTGATAGTATTGACAAAATTTTGATTATGTCTTGCTATTTAAACATTATGAACAGTTGGGAAAGTCACTCATTTATTCATCCAATGTCTTCATTTTACAAGTATGCTTTGAATTCCTTGTGTCTCTTGTTCAGAGAGTGGTAATATTTTTTGTTTGTTTGTTTTGTATTTAGGACAGGGTCGACAGGGTCTACGTAGACTGGAATCGTAGTGATTTTCCTGTTTTCAGCCTCCCAAGCGCTGAGATTACGGGCAGGCGCGCCACCATGCTCAGTCTCTATCGCTGTCTCAGCGCACCCCCGGGGTGGGGCCAGTAAGGCACACTGGGATTGAAATGCAGCCGCTGAGCTCTTGCCTAAGCAGATGCCTTAATCCGCTGAACTATCTGGCTGGCCCGTGAGTAGCAATATTAATACATTGGATTAGAATCATGTTGAAGTAAATTAGACGATAATTACATAACTACAGTCATAAATGTCTTGTATATATTCTTAGCATACAAATCATCTGCTTTGAAATACTCCAAATAGCTAATGTATGACAGATACGAGGAAACAAGTTAAATACATGCACATAGTCACACAAATACATATGAAATTGGCACCAGCGTTTCATTTTCAGTTTTGAGTTGAATCATTGTGAGGATTTCACATGAAAGTTGTAACTGATTAGTATAATAAAGTATTTTATCACTAAAAGTATTTTCACATTATCAGAAGAAAAGTTGTCTCAATAATCGAGGAAACATTACAAATGCAATTATATCACTATTCACAGAGCTTTCTTCCTAAAAAAACTGATAAGCATACAATAAAAAGACTTTATTAATATATTGAACAAGACATTGCAGAAACTGTCTTGAGCTATTGGAGGTTGAAACAAGAAATCTCAGCTAAAGTTTGACTTGATCAGAGATACACGAATGCTCCAGGCTAGTTTAGCTCTGTGAACTCTGATGTTCAATTCATCATCCAGACAAAACTGCGTGACTATCTCGGGTTCTTTTTAGTGTTGCTAGGTACGATTTTCTTCTCTTTTCTGTAAATCATCCTCTCCTCAGAGTGAATCAAAATTAAGCACACACAGATGTAGCACTCAATACATTCTGCTCCATATAATACTTAGAGGTGGAAGAATTTGGACCTTTGTTGACTCAGAAAAGGGAATAATCATATGGAACTAATTGAAACAAAGTCTACACTACAGAGAAAATAAAAATGAACTCCTCTTTCCTATGCGGAGTTGAATATTTACACTGGTCTTTCATCAGCAAAATAAACACCTCACACCTGCTGTGTTTTCTGTAGAACCTCTACCTAATTAACAACCATTAAGATTCACACCTGTGGCAGCTTCCACTTTGCCTACTGCTCAAAGTAGTAGAATTTTTTTTAACCCTTCCTTTTGTCTGTATTTCATGAATGATCACTTTCCCTAACTCACTCAGTCTGTTAAAGAGAGTTGGTTTCGGTATTTGTTTGCATTCAAAGTTACTCTTGAATTTTCCACAGTGGGGAACACTGAAGAGGTGATTGTTCTTTATTTATTTTTTAACTTTTTTCCAGAATAAGACATGGACAGGTGGTATTCCCACCTGCTGCAAGCCTTTCAACTTTGCTTGGCTCAAAACTGCTCTTGGACCTGGTCTTTGAAATGTTCTCTTGCATTAGAAGCAGCATAGGAAAAGCAAAAGGGCCATGGCCTTTTTGTTACTAATGGTCTCATTACAGACATTCTCTGGTTGGTAATTGCTGGCATATTGAAATAAATGGGTGCATTGCTTTCTGAACTGGGTGTGGGAGGAAATCAACCAAACAGATTGGAACAGTCTGGCTACTGTAGTTGAACACCACAGAAGATTTAGCCAATCAAACCAAGTGATCAACTTTCCTCTTGGGAAATTTTGCAAAAGTTTCTTTGGGAATGCTAGTGAAAATATTTTGGGAAAGAAAAGATTTTGTTGTGATTCTTTTTCACTGTTCTTCCTTTTATAGAAGAAAGCACTTCACCAAACTGTAATTTGGGTAGTATTTGTTCTGTACTCCTAGTTTATTTATGGCTTATTATTTCTTACCCAGTAAATTAGGAAAATGTCTCAAAATACTAGTACTATTTTGTTTGGAGGCTTGTCTTCATAATCTTTTTAAAAAATTGTCATTGGTATATGTTTTCAGTACATGATGACTACCTTCATGGTAGGGAATGGAAACATACACAAGACTCACCTCAATTCTTTTCCCCACTTTCCTCCACCTCCTTTCTTTTTATCAGAATTACATTTACTAATCTTAAAATTCTTGTGAAATTATCATTATACAGATTAGCAACTGGAGTAATAGGCTTAAAAAATCTAAATCTCACAAAACAATTATACTAAAGAAGGGTACACTTTTATACATTTTGTCCATGCTTCATTATTTTTCTCTCTCTTCTTTCCTATTGTCTATCTCGTATTTAACACTTTATTTAATGAGATTTTAATATAACATAAATTTTTAGATACTTGGTCTTTTATGTCTGATTTAATTCACTTATCATAATGGTCTCAAGGTACACTTATTTCCTACAGATGATTCAAATATATCCTTTATTTCAAAGAAGTACTCACGTATGTACAAATATAACTTTTCATCCATTCTTCTGTTGATGAACATAAAGACTGTTTCCAAGAGTTAGCCATTACACGTTGTGCTGCTGTAAACACAGGTATGCATGCATCACAATGGTACATCTTTAACTCTTTTCTCAAGACAAGATAGAAGCAGATAGTACAAGGAAAACAGGAATTTCTCTTCGCAGATATTTGAACAATTGCCATATATTTTCCATAATGGCTGTATTAGTAGTTCACAAACCTACTAACAATGCAGATGAGTTCCTTCCACCCTGTAGCCTAGATGACGCTTGTTATCTTGATTTCTTGATGGTTGCCATTTGCTCTGGAGTGAAGTGTCAGTGTTTTAATTTGAACTTCTCAAACGTCCAGTGATAAACATATATATATATATATATATATATATATATATTGTGTTTCTTCAATAGAGGCTATTTATTTCGAATACCCATTTTCTAGGTCATTAAATTTGGGAGTCTTTTTTTATTTTTTTAATATATATCCTATATACTAGCCCTCTGTTTGAGAGGTAGCTTGCAATTTTTTCCCCCCATTTTGTAGGTTGTCTCTTCATTCTGTTTGTGGTTCCCTGGCTTTGTAGAACCTTTTTAACTTGATGTGATCCCATTTGCTGATTCTCGTTATTATTTTTTTGTGTAACCAAGGTTTTATTGACAAGGTCTTTGTTTATATCTATGTCCTCAAGAATTTCCCCTATTTTGTTTTCCAGAAGATTAAATGATTGTTTTCCAAGTTTTAGATGTTGTTTCACTTTGATTATAGTTTAGTTCATGTTGGGAGATTGGGTCTAGGTTCAATCCTAGGTATGTAGATACTGGTTGTTTCCCAGCACCATTTCCTAAAGAGTCTATTTTTGCTCCAGCAAAGAAATTTGTCTCCTTTGTCAAAGAGTGTGCCTGTGACTGTTTCTGCATCTTCTAGAATATGTCACTAATCTACCCTGCTTTATTTTTTTTAACATGCTGTTTTTATCATTGTAGCTTTATAGTAGAGCGTCAAGCCTGGATTGCCATGCAATCATGGGCATAGTAATAATTACGGTCTATCACGTTATAATTAAAAATGCTTAATTATTTGACCAATCTTGCATACCTGTATCTAATAATATGAATAAAGATTTGACAAGGAAAACATGTAACACAACAACCATTGTTAAATTTTTATTCTTGTTTTGAAATTCTGTACCATATGTATCACTGCTTGTTTCTCTGTTTCTGTCTTTCTTTCTACCATTTGTACTGTAAAATAAAATTAAAAATAAGAAAAAAGTGCAATATAAATTTGTACTATTTTTGTTCTGATCAAAAAGCATATTATTATCTGTGGTTCGTTCTGTTCTTCCACTCACCTCTAAAAATGTTCAGCATACTAAGATAATATATCAGTTTCATTTAGTTTTTATTCAACATAATAAAAACACCCTGTGTATTCATTTAAACAGTGGTGGCAAAACGTGCCACAGTGGACTATTTCTTTTCTTTCCTTTTTTTTTATTTTTCAAGAGAATAAAAAATTATTTAAAAAATTGGATATAGTACAGAATTTTAGTAGACAAAATGATAGGAATTTGGCAATAGTTGCTTTATTGCATTTTGTTATCTTCAAATTAGTTGAAAAGATTGCCAGATATAAGCATTTTTGGTCAAAAATTTATTTGGTTTGTTTGTTTTGTTTTTCAGTGCCATGGATCAAACTCTGGACCTTGTGCTTGCTAGGCAGGCTCTTAAAAACACTGAGTTACATTCTCATCTCTGGTTAAAAATTTTAAAAGAATAAAATAATTAGTCATTAACTGTCCCTTTTAATAGACCAACAGACGTCAGCAGTACAACTATCCAACATATCCTTATTCTATTGCGCCATCTTCCCAGCCCCTCAAAAGTTTTAATGGACTGAAGCATAGAAATTATTTCCAGTGGTCTCTTCAAAGTTATATGAAATTTTTTTTTGACTATTGTGTCTTCTGTTTTCTCTTCTGTTAAAGTAGTGTGTGTTCTCAGTAATCCAACTCATGCTCCTTTCAACTTTCCAAATGTATTTTCTTATTTTTATTCTCATGTATCTCATTTCAGCCAAAATAACAATTTGGAAAAGTAGTGACCCCTTAAAAATTAGGAATGAGTGAAACCTTGCAGGTTAAAGGCATATACTGAATTAGAATATGGGCAGGAGCACAAAACCAGACAATACAAAATTAACCCCCAAAATGTGCAATAAAGCTCTTTGAATTCAACTTTTCAATTTTTATCTGAACAGCTACTTATCTGATAATATCATGTTTCTCACAACTCTAAGTGGTTAATTTTACTCATCTGATAATATCATGCCCTTGAGTGTGAAACATTTCATCAATCATTATGTGGTGGAGGCAGAAGAGCCCTGTCTGTTGGCATCAGAGCCAAGTCACACTAGTATTGCCCTGGAGGCTGAGCAAGGGCAACTACACACAATGGGGCCAATTGCATGCTGAGAAATTAGTAGTGGGGTCAGTTGAGGATGTCATAAGCAGTTTAGGCGCTGGATCCCTAAAGGTTCGCTGTCGTTGTTTTGGATGCTTCTGTGGGGGGCTTTCCCTCTGAGTTGAATATTTACATACATAACTTCTTAGAGGTATTCATCTTTGTTAACAGGAGTCCACCAGTGAACAGACAGCCCACAGGGAGCTAAAGTCAGATTATCATATGAAATAAAAGAAAATCCTTCACACTTCACTGCCTTTATTCAGATGGAGTCAATGGTTTTTGTCTGACTTTGTTTTTTAATTGAAATATTAGTTTTCCTTCAGTCTCCAGGCTTTCACTCTTCTTTCTGAATTTACACGAATAAGCCTGAGTTTGAGCAAGTCTGAAGTTGTTGCTCAATGATTTTAGTTCTGAGGACTCATCATCCTCCGTAATTGTGTGAGCCAATTCCTCCTTATGAATATTTATTTTTGCATAGGCATTCACTTGGTTTTCCAGAGAACCCTGACCAGCATAGTCAGAGAGAACTCAAATTTAATGTGCATCATGTTGAACTAACAATATTTTCCACAGACTTTTTTATAGTTATGGATCAAAAAGAATTCATCAAATTACTCATGGCAACTTTTCCTTCAGAATTTTTCTTTCTTCTCCCTACTGCTACTCTACATGTTCCTCTGATCATCTCGCTATGAAACAATTTCCATCTATTATTTGAATTTTGCAATCTCTTCTTAATTGCTTACCATAGGGCATATTGGCTCCTCTCTAATCTGTCTCTGTAGTAGTCAGAACAGTTCCATTAAAAATATGAATATGTTATTTTTTTTCAAATTTCTGAAATAAATGCAGAGGCCTTTGCAGTTCTGTAAGAGATATTGAGAGACCTATCATCTCTCCACTGTGCTTGTCTCCTTGCATGACAGCCTTCTTTTTTTGCCTTGTTTTCTAGCCATATCTGTCCTATTATCTCCACTTCCTTGACTGGACTTATGTTCTTTAAATATATATATATATATATATATATATATATATATATGCTTATGATATCAAAGATAAAGAATGAAAAATTCATACAGAGCTGACTAAAATTATTGTTTTCTTGCTTCTTCACTACTTATCTCAGTCAAATTTTTTTGCCCAAGTATAAATTTAAACTTCACTATCTTGGGGAATTTTATGAGCATGATTAAATGATCTGATTCTCTTTGGATCTTCCTACCCTCTACTGTCCATGATTTTGTTTACTTTTGCCTTTTTCACACCACCAAATGTATAAACTTTGAAAGCATTATGCTAAGAGAAAATATCTAATCATAAAAATCTCTTTGTGTCTGATTATAGCTATAGGAATGCATAGGAATAATAAGATCTATGAACTGGATTATCATGTTGCCCAGAAGCACAGGACAGGTGTAATGGGTAATAGGTACAGACTTAATTTTCAGCATTATGGGAGTATTCTAAAATTTTTTGTAGTAATGGTTATAGAAAATGTGAATTTATAAACAACTAATACAAATAAGTCTTTTGTTTGATATAGGAATTAAATATGAATGAAGTTGTTATTTTTAAAGAATGTTCTTAGAATCTGGAAGAAGGTAAGGAAGTAAAAAAACTCTATGCTTCATAGTTAAAGGACTCCTCAGCTGTGCTACACATCAAGTGTTTCAAGCATCTAACTGGGCTACATACAAACTGAATGTGCCTTGAGTGGGCAGACAATAGTGGAATGAATTGATATTTCATGTTGATATTTCAGTGCTGGCAAGATTCAGGAAACTGCTCAAAATTCAGAACATTATGGGTATTGTAGTATTTTCAAGCTTTGGGGAAGCCATGCAATTAATACTGTATGTATTCTTTACATTTTTTTTAGTCACACTTTTATCCCTACTGACCAGCAATGAAAGAAAAGAGCAGACAATGTGTATTTGTTGACTGGAAATAGGACAATTAGGAATATTTCAAAGAAAATATTCTTTGAAGTAAAACAGCTGATAATTTGGTATTGGTAGATTGAAGATAATCTACTTACATTTTTGCAAATGCAGTTATAAGCCATGCTTCAAGATCACTGATATATGGCACACACTTTAAAAAACAGCTGTTTTATTTATTAATGAAGAAACTCCCCCACTAATACTACACTATTTAATAAAGAAAGAAGTTTCTGAGTATAAAAATGTGTCTAATTTTAATATTCTATTTTATTTGTCTTTTAGGTACTGTAAAAACATTTTACCTTGCAAAATCTAAAAACAAAGTAGCACAGGACCATTTTTAAATCAGTAGATAAATCTATATGAGCACAGCGATAGAACTTACTGAAGCTTCTAGAAGAAAGAGATCCTGAATTTCAGAAAGGAGATAAGGGGAAAGGGAATAGGCAATTTTTTTTTCCCACACTACTGGCGATTGAACTCAGGACCCTGTACTTGCCAGCCAAGTGCTTATTCTACTGCACTATCTCACCAGGCCCTCAAGAATAGTCAAATTAAGGACACAAGGTAGGTAAGGCCAATTTATCTCAGTTTTGTTACAGGTTATACATCTCCCACAAAAGAATATAACAGAATATAATATTAAGCTATTGAATTCATGTTTTCAGTGAAAGCATCAGTACTTTATATAATCTGTTTTTCCTTCTCTCCTCATATATAGTATAATTTTTAAAAAGAAAAAGCAAAGAAAAATAATTTTAAAGGGCCAGGTATAACTGAAGGACATGAAAGAAGGGATTTGGGTAAAGTCAAACTATACTGGACAATGAAGGGACATTCACACACATACAAAAAAAAAAAAAAAAACGCTTTGCTGATGTGTCCACGGACATAGTGTACCATTAGAAATATCTTATATGATAAGCATACAGCTCAGACACAGGTAAGGCTAGAGAACAATTTCTAATGATCATTTTTCTCACTTCTGCATCTTCTCTCCGACTAAAACTTTATGAAAGACACAAGAATCATTGTCAGTCGGCAGGTAGAGAATGTAGAATCATTTTACAGTGCGGTCTTGAGAGGTATAGTTTCCATGCAAATTTAATATGGTACCTACCCAGATAACTAGCAATCATTAGTGGAAAAGTCAAAACTGCTATAGTAGTTTCATAATGAGAAAGAAGGTGACAATGAGTGAAGCCATCAAAGAATGGAAAAGGAAAGAAAGCCATCCTCTAGTTAACCATTTAGAAAAGGAAACTAATGGTATTAGAAAAAAGAAAATAATAAGTGGAAATCATCTATCATGTTTTTCACACTTAAAATTATTCTAAAAGATTTGAGATGGTATTACTTTAGTGCCTATAACGTCTTGATATTAAAATTAAGAAAAGTATTATAATTCTATTCTGAATTCTAATTCATTCTGTCATGAATATACAATAGATTATAAAATTATTTTATTGATAAGTTATCTTTTTAAAACCACACCATATTGGAAACTAATAAGAACAGTCTTCAATTTGCCTGTGTTTTTATTACTCTTTAACTTATGTTTCTAATATATTACTTTGTCATTTTTATGTGATTCCACTAAATGGTCACTTGAATACTATTTATTTTACATGTAAGTAAGGAAAATGTTCATTTTTAATTATGAGAAATTGGCCTTATTTGCAAGGAATCTTCCTCAGCTACATAGTGATAATCGAGGGAGACAAGAATAGGACCATGGCTGTGAGGAATGGAATGAGTATGCTCGTGAGAGTTAATTAATGAACTGGAATACAGGTTACAGGATACTTACTGTGAGCTATAGGAAACTTTCAGACAGCCAATATGAAAATTGAGTAAAAATTATCTAGAGATACTCAAGAATCTAGTATCAAGAGACAGGATGACAGATAATTCGACCTTTTGGTCAAAAATCTAAAACAGCGGCTGGTGAGATAGCTCAGTGGACTAAATGCCTGCTTGGGCAAGCTCAGGGACTGTGGCTGCATCCCCTGCCCCACATGCTGGGCCAGCCCCACTTGCAGAGTGGCTGAGCCTGCCAGGTCCAGGTGTGGTGGCACACGCATGTCATCCCAGCACCAGGGAGACTGAAAGCAGGAGGATCATGAGTCCAAGCTATGTAGTGTGACCCTGTAGCAACCAAATACATTTTAAAAAACCTTAAAGTTTATTAACTAACTGATAATGTGGAATTTCAATTATATATAAAACGCTTTTGAAGGAGCATTAGAAGCTGTTATTTATTGATTACCAGATGGGCAATTTTCTGTGTGCCCGTTTGTATATATTTATGCCATATGGCATTCTTAGTCTCATCTCATGTCCTCTGTAAGGCAAAGTAGCCAGAGTCA
>NW_004524726.1:1326562-1331782 GCF_000260255.1 Octodon degus
CTCTCTCTCTCTCTCTCTCTTTCTTTCTTTCTTTCTTTCTCTTTCCTTCCTTCCTTCTTTCCTTTCCTCCTTCCTTTCTTTCTTTCCTCCTTTCTTTCGTATTTCTTTCCTTAATTCTTTTTAAGTCCTTCCTTAAAAGGTGCCTTTATTACAAATTAAAAATGAAATTCTTAAAATCTCAGACAGATATAAAACAATATAAAAACTTTTAAAGTGTTTCGGGAAAAATCAGGCTTCTTTAAAAAATATGTTTGTCATTACCAAAGAAAGAGGTCGTATACAAAAATAATAAAAATCACACGCTGCATAAATAATGCAGACAGTTTTAGCCATCTGATCAATAGGCAGAAAAGAAGCAGTTGATGTTTGGAGTCCCAGTCTATAGGAATTTCCTATTGTTTTCTCCTGGCTGGGTGACTGAAGAGAGGGTAGTGGAGAGGTCGAGTTGCGTTTGTGGCTCGCGCTGTTCAGCCCCACGAGCGGATGGGCTCTGAGCTGCTGGATCCACCATTTGGTCTCTGCTATCTTGTGGTTTAGGGTTTTCTGGGCATTTGCATCAGTTATTGAGATTGCAACGGTACCAAAGTGAAGTAGCTGCTGACCTTGGGCATCCTCTCCTTGATTGCCCTTATCTCTTCATGGCTATTCTCTCTAGGATGACTGTCTAGCAAGGTCCCTGTGGAAGCATGGTCTATAACCTCGATAAACATCTTGTCTCCCTTCTCACCTTGTTTCCGTGAGGGCTGGTAGCGAGCACCTTCCACTCCTTCTCCTTGCACAGAATGGTTATAACACTGTGGTTGAGCCCACAGGGTCTCAGCATGTAGTAAGCAGGAAACCTTCCCCTGCCGTAGGGCCAGGGCTGCTGGGCCTGGCCCTTGGGAGCTCTCCTATCGTGCGTTCTTGTACCATCTCTCTCGATTCCAGCAATATTATTAGTAATCATGTAGAAATCCCTTAGGACGTGGATGGCTTCTATGGTGGTTACAGTCTGCTGCGTATGTGCTGCCTTGCTCTGGCGCTCCACAAGGCTGTAACATTTGCTGACTCTGCACCCTTTTCCTCTTTTGCCACGTCAAATTGCCTTCTGCCTCACTGCAAAGGCCCTTCCTAGGGCTGCTGTTCTTCAGGGAAGCCTGGTGTACAAATGCACTTTCCTTGGTGTCATTTCTATTAATGAATCCACATCTCTTTGGCACACTGAACCGTTGCCGTGACCTGCTTTTCCCACTGGCCGCACCCATCCCCTGGCCCTGCACTACTGACCACTGCCTGGTTTGGTGTTAAAGCCCCTAGGGCAGCAGGCAGCTGCTGGGTCTTGGCCTCCTGCTCAGGATTGTTGTGCTGACAACTAAGCTGGCTCAGGACTCTCCTTTCCTTCTACCAGGTCTTGACAAAATGATCTTTTAAGTCTTAAAATATTCCAAGACTAAGAAAACGCCAGTGTATGATACATAAATGAGTTTTCTGAGCATCTTACTCTTACTATGGTTTGCAAACTGGCTCTACTTTGTACTTTGAGTTTCACTTTAAATATCATTACTCCATAACCAAATTACCCAAAGCAGATTGCTTCTATTCTTGACATTTATTGGGTTCTATTCACTTCTTAATAAAACTTGTCATTTTTAATTACACCATGTGTATATGATTATGTGTCACTTGTCCTTCCCTGTTCACTTTAGAGGACAAGACAACTGGCCTCTTTCATTCACCACTGTTTATGTAGGACAGTGCTATATGCTTAAATTATATAAGACATTTATATGTAAGTTAATGAAACCTTACATTTGTTTAATAACAATTGCCATAAGGAAGATGACCAGCACTAGCTTCATTTAATAGACAGTTATATTGAAATACAAATATATTCAGCAAATTAACCAAAGTCAAAGTTATACCATATATACGTGACTCTAACAAGATTTAAACCTTAGTTTTACTATGCAATCCAGGCTCTAAGTCACCACCCACTATGTGTAATTTCAGAAAAAGATGCAGAGTACACTAGTAAGCCAATGAAATATTTCTGATAGAATTCTGACTTTTTATTTTTTGTTATGAATTATGTTCTTGAGGTTAACAGCAAGTCTCAGTATCTTCACATATGAACAAGTCAGACTTTGAGACTATTAGGTCATTTGATGTTATTAGTACACCAGTCTGAATTTCATCAAGTTGGACATAATGAGATAGATACATGACAAATTGATTTCTGGACTTACAAACTTAGGACAAAATAGTAATTGGCTTTGATGAGATACCTTAAGACATTATGTGCTTCACAATCTTCCTTCTAGATATTTCACTGGCTTTTCTATCTTGATAGCAATGATCTAAAAACTAATTCTAATTTCTTCAGGAAAGTGTTATATATGTGAAACCCATATCTTCAGCTTTAATTCTATGAAATAATTTATCCAAAAAACCACTTACAATTTGAAGAACTTGTCCTTCTGAAGTTTTCCCAGGATTTGAGTTTTGCTCATTCACCCTGATGGCTGAATATAAGGTAGCTAATGAGCTTAGGGCAATGTAGGCAAAAATCCCTTGTTCCTTAACTCCCACAATATGCAGTACAAGAATTTAAGTGCCATAGAATGGACTTCTGTTCATAAATGGCATTGATATGTGAGTAGGAAGAATTGAATAAGTGTTGAGTTGGTTCTTATCAATAGCAACTTACTCTATAGTAGTTTAACATAACATTGAAGAAATTTTAAACCATTGTATCTGTGAGAAATGCATGGCATTCAAGTGAGTGAACAAGAAAAATTTTGAACAAATCATAAGTGCACCTTTCTATTTGTACAAAACAAGTCTTAATTTTATACCTGTTCATTTTGCTCTAGAAGAGGAGTAAATAAGTATGTCAAATTAGAAAATCTCAGCAATAAAGATTTATTTTCAAATATACAGAAGTAATTATTTCAGTTGGAAAAACTTTGTACAAATAGTGCAAAGGAATAAAAATTCAAAGTTGAATATAGAGTCCCCATTTTTTCCTGAAGCAGATTCTTTTTTAGTTTTCACTGTGAATTTTATTATGCCTTTTTAATATCACAAGCTTTAAGTTAGAGTAAGCTCTAATGTCTAGTACTTATCTCTTTCAGCACAGAAATGGAAGGATCTCTTTAGATTTTTGGAAATCATTATAAGAATGGATAAAACAATATCAATTGCTCTCAAATCAGCAATAATTTTTGGAGCTCAGTTAGTTGCTGCTGTTGATTGCCTCAACTAACTAACCATCTCTTTTTGGTTGTAATTTGCCTGAACATTGCATTAAATTTATTCATCTATAGCATCCATATTAGAATTATTTCATGTTAGATTTATTTCTAATATCTCATATCAGAATTATTTATAATTTTACATGTTTTCTAGACAACCTTTAGGAATTAATGCTTTGCATAATCTCTCATCTATAAAATAATATCCCATCTAGTCTGTTCTTAGGCTAACATAATTTTTTTATTAATTGTGCTACTTAGTCACTTTCTGTTTTCGTTTGCATTGTTTTTAATCAGACTCAAGGTCATTGCATTGAGTACAACCACAGAATGTACATATTTATATACATATATTTATTTGTGTATTTAGTTATTCTTAGAAACATGATCTCATTGTCCAGACAGGGTTCAAACTTTTTTTTAAAAAATAGTAAAAGTTTATTTAACTCACAGTTTTTAGAGGTTTCAGTCTATAGTCATCTGGCTCTAAGGCAGGGTGGCACAAGGTGGAGGGGCAACTCTTCACAGCAGATGACAGAAAAAGCAACAAAAGAGTGAGCAAAAGCTGGGCACACACTTTTGATTCATCTGTCTCGGCCTCTCAGAGTACTGGGCTTATACCTGGGCATCACCAAACCATGTTGTGATTTATTGCACACTTTACTGGGTGGCAGTTGATTTTTGTATGTTTGTACATTTAATACTTAGTACAAAAGATGACTGACAAAATTACAGATAAAGATTACAAAGAAAACCTCTACAATAAAAGGGATATAATCTCATATTTGAGTAGACCTTTTCAATGAATTTTTCTTTTCCGAGCACAAGCTGAGTCAATTAAAAAAAGAAAAATCAGGGGCCAACCAAAGAGGTCATCAGTTGAAAGTGCCTGCAAGGAGATTCAGGGGCCAGGGGTTTGATCCCTGGTCCTGCCATGCCAGCCCCGACCCAAGGGAGGGCTGAGACAGTAATTGAGCCTGGGCGTGGTGGCGCACACCTGTAATTCCAGCTCTGTGGAGGCTGTAAATAGGCAAATCACTATGAATCTGATCTAGTAGTGAGACCCAGAACACCCTGTAGACCCTTCCCTAAAATAAATAAATAAATAAATAAATAATCAGCACACACTGAATCTCAATGTTCATACAGGAACAGATAATGGAAAACACTCCTATACTCTTTAGTCAGCTAGAAAAGTATATTAGTAGGTCACTTGCCTTTAGGAAAAAAAAAATAAACAGAAACCTTAGAATGTTATTATTGTTATAAAGTCAAATAATATCATTATTATACAATACCAAGCCATTGACACACCATGAGACTTCAAATGAGCACCTTTATTTGAGTAATATTACATCTATTTGCATTCTACCCCAACATATTGCTTATCTCAAAGGCAGAATAGAGAGTAAACAAGTAATAGGCATTTTCTATGGTTAAGTAGGAAAATTTAGAGTGAATATATAGGGTAATATTTTTTTTCTTTTTTGCTGAACCAGGAATTGAACTCAGACCCTTATGCTTGCCAGGGAAGGACTCATTTACTGAGCTGTCTCCCTGGCAGTGGGCTAAATTAATAATTCTTAATTTGACAGGTGTTGTATAAATATATATTGTTTTTGAAGTATGCTGGAAAAGGTCAGTTTTTTGAAATATAAGAAATAAAGCCATGCTGTTATATTGAGCTGTAGGGGACTCAGGTCAACAATTTCTGACATTGCCAGTGAAGCGGAGGACCCAATGCTATTAAGGACTACTGGACTCTTTTAGAATATTTTGCTGCGTTTACACACCTATAATACTTAAATAACGGAACTTAACAAAAAAAGGGGATACGGATGAATGTCCATTTTGTATCTGTGTATTCAAAGTGGTTAGGATAGATATATAGTTACATTCTCTTAATGAATGGAGGGATTTGTTCTAATAGTGTTTGTAAATAGGATATCATGTTTGCATCTTGTACAGAAATTAACCACTAGGAAGA
>NW_004524726.1:1332525-1337476 GCF_000260255.1 Octodon degus
TTTGATACAGAATCTTGCTACGCAGTTGAGACTCATAGTGATCTTCCTGTCTCAGCTTCCCAGCACTGGGATTACAAACGTAATCCCACCATACTTCATTTCAGTGGATGGCTCAGCTCAGGGCCCATATTTCAGGCAGTACCAAGAATTGAACTGCATTCCCTGTGCTTGCCAAGCAATCACTTAGACCCCTGAACTACCTCCACAGCTGCTTGAAATGTATGCACATTGTATACATGTCTTGTAATGTGTTACTTAACACATTCAGATTTACAAGTGTTATTCAAATCTTAAATGCATGTATCAGTGATATAAATTAAAAATAGGAAAGCCAACCTATTCAGAAAATATTGATTTTTGTTCCTATGAAATTTATTATTTTAACAAAAGATGGTTCAGTGAAAATAACTTGTTAGAAACTAATGTAAACTCAGCTTTATTTAAACTACCTTCAAAGGACTACAACCTTGCAGTAAAATAAACACACTCAGTCATGCAGAGCAGCAAATGTTAAAGGAAAAGGCCAGTAATTTCATATCCATCCTTTACAAGAGCACTATATAATAAACACCACGTCGACTGACAGTTCTAATCAGTTTATCGAAAACCTTCAAGCTTGAAGGGATGGATTTGAAAATTCGGATCCTTTGTTCAAATAGCTATCAGAAAATAATCAGCTGAGAGTGCCGAGAAGTATCTGATTTAATACTAAAATTAAGTTGAATTGTCACAAAAGGCAAAATATTATAGTCACAGACAGCTTAATCATTTATTTTACAATGTTACAAATTTATATATATTAAAGCATTTCTCTGTAAGATATATTAAAATAGAATCTCACATTCTGATTATTATTTTTCACAAGCTTTAACAAGAAGAAGAAAGTGCCTTTTAAAGGAGAAAAATTGTGCTTTATACTACAGTCTTTTTACTTTAAGTGGGGAAAAGTGCCGTCCGTTATCACCCAAGGGCCAATTTGCAAACCCTTTGAGAGTAACAAAGTGCTCAGCTATGAAGAGCATGACTTGAGTACAAATCATTGTCAAACCAAATGTGTTTTGTACTGTGACAGAATAGTGGGCTAGGCTCCACCAATCTACAGAAAGTGTAATCGAGCTTGACCTCAGGAAGTCTTTTCACTCTTTCCCACATGGCATACTCATCAACTAGAGAGGAAAATATGGTTTTAGTCATGCTGTTGTTAACTTGATGGAAAAGCCATTTGAGTGTGGTTCACAAGAGGTAGCTAGTGATGATTCATGGTTGACCAGGATGTTCGGAATACAGCAAGAGAAGAAAGGGCTTTATGTTTGAAAGAGGACCATTATTGCACATGAGAATTTTATTTTGAAAAACTTTCTGTTACATAGGTAATGTGTAACATGGCCTATTTATTAACTTCTACTGTTCTTGATTTGAAGAGGTGATTGCTAATTAGAAGAAGACTTGAAATTTTAGTATATGTTTTGCGCTTTTCAAAATTAAATTTTTATCTAAACATAATGAACCCATTAGACGATATATTTGTCACTTTTTGTGTTGAAAATATCCAGATACATTCTGAAAACTATTATGAATTCCACAGTTAAGTAGCTATACTACTTATTAAACAACTGACGTTTTAGACCTGTCCAATCCCACTTTCTGCGTGTCCTCCCTCCCCGCACCTCTTCTAGTCTCTCGTGAGCACTAATCTACTGTCACCTTCTGTTAGTTCACCATTTTAAATTTTCATACAATAAATTCCCGATTTATTAAAACATTTGGTTCTGCAAGAGCATTCTTATGTCAGATTTGTTCATATTCCCAATGAATTGAGTCTTACACATCTTTTCCAAAAATATACAGTGTAAATTTTAAAAAGTGAAAACAGAAAAATATTGTAAATAAACTATGTGTTTTATTTTCACAATTAACTTAAAATTGTGGAATGAAACAGTACAACAACTACAAACAATACAAACTACTTTGGCAATTTTTCCAGATTTCAAATGTCTAAAATACGAGGTCTATTTATATCTATGAAAGTTCCTAAGTTGAGGACTTACTGTACATAAATGGGAGCATGACTGATATTTCTGTACTTGCTTATATTTCACTGTAACACAACATATTCTATCTCTATTCATAATGCTGAAATGAAAATAACAAAATTACATTCTTTTAATATTTATACAGTATATGTGCTATTTTATTTTATAATTAAGTATTATATCAAATATATATCCCATTTAATTATGCACAGACACTCAGTTTAGGTTCACAGCTTGTATACTGTGAATGATGCCGCAGTAACCCTAGTATTGCACACGCTCCTCCACACACGAACTTCACTTCCTTTAGAAGAAGCATATTCAGAAGTAGAATTGCTGTATTGTATTGGAGCCCTATTTCTAGTTTTTTTTTTTTTTTTTCCAAGAAACTCCATAGTGGCTGTTGGAAATGGTTTTTACTAATGGTTTGATAGTTCCCTTTTATCTGAATTCTTGCTAGCCATTCTTTTTCCTTTCTTCTTGCTAACAACTATTCAAGGTGGAGTAGTTTATATTTCATTGTGCTTTTAATTTGCATTTCTCTGAAAACTGGTGATATGGACCACATTTCATATATTTGTTTCCCACTTGCATCTCTCTCTCTCTCTCTCTCTCTCTCTCTCTCTCTCTCTCTTTCTCTCTCTCTCTCCACCTTTCTTCTTTCTCTTTCTCTTTTCTTTGCATGTCAGGGATTGAACTCAGAGCCTTCTGTTTGTGTAGCAGGTGTTTATGTTGCTGAGTTATATCCCTGATGCATTTGCATATTTTCTTTTGAAAATATTTTTTTAGTTCTTGTGCCCGATTTTTTTTTAGATTATTTATTTTCCAACTGTTGAATTCTTTGTATTTTTGGACTATTACACCCTTCTTGGAAACATTGTTTACAAATATTTTCTGCTAGTCTGTGGATTGTGTTATTTTTTCTTTTGATTATTTCCTTTGCTGTTATCTTGTGTTTTAAAATATTCAAGTGTGTATTTATAAACAATCTAATAAAATTTCTAATAAGCAAAAAGGTAATATGGCAAATGGCTTAAGAGATTTTTCATAGATGTTACAAAATCCTGGAGATAACCACTGTAAAAGGAGAAAAATATTTTTTTTTATGTATGCTGTGGCTGGCTCATCCCACCCTGGGGAGGTGCTGGCATGGCCTGTGGTGCTGGGGAAAGATCTGTGGTCCCTGTGAGCTTTCCTAAACTTGCCTAAGCAGTTGCTTTAGACTGCTAAGCTATCTCGCTTGCCCAAGAAAAAAATTTTAGTCACAATTTTAAAGCTATTCATTCAGAGTTAATTTTCCCTTGCTTGTGGAGCCCTGAAGAGGCAGTGAATAATGGGAGGACCATGTGATGAAAGCAAGAACTTACTTCACTGTAGCAGGGAAGACACAAAGTGAGAACAAAAGGGCTGATCTAGAGCCTGTACTCCATTCAGGGTCTTACCTCATTCTCTGGCTTCTGTGCCCCAGACCCTAACTCGACAGCATCATGGTCTGGATAAGCCCTTAGCATGTGGGTCTTTGGGGGACACTTCCTATCCAAAATAAAGCAATGCCTAAGCCTTTGGAGAAAAAATAATGAGGCTACTTATGTGCATACAGCAATAGTTCTTATATACATACACATTCAAAGAGAGAGAGAGGGGAGAGGACAGAGAGAATTTTATTATCAAACAGAAAATATAATTACAAATGAAGTACCTAAGATTTAATTGAAAATTTCTTTAGCCTGTAAACCATACGAGTAAATACAAATTTAGTGGATTTCACCTTTCAAAAAAGGGAAAATTATTAAATGCATAGAAAAGAAAATATAGTTTCCAAGGTATCAGTTCTAGAAAAATCTCTCCCAATATGAAAGTCCCTAGAGGTATTGTTAGTATAGGTACCTGAAGAAATCTGTCCTATACAACAACATCATAAAAGTAATATTCTTTAGAACATGTTGAATTCTATCTCTCAACATCAAAACATACAGAAACGATACAAGATATGTGAAAAAAAATTGCACAGTTCTCTGCCAAACTGCTGAAAACCATGATAAAGTCAAATAGCACTCACTAAAAAATTCAGGTGATAACCAGGAGTCAGCATTTGAGATTCACTTCCTTCAAATTTTTAAAGTTCTATAAAAAATAAATGTTGACCTTCTTTATTCCAATACTATTTGAAACTACTTTGCAGTCACATTTGTAAGATACTTTAATGAGCTTTGTACTACAGAACAATATTTTATCATTTCAACCACTCACTTGTGTACAGTGGCTTAGACTATCTAACCTCACAAATTTATTGATGGGAAAAAATTACTACAATTGTAGCAGACTCTGTTATGTTACTTATAATATTCTTCATCAAATGCTTACTATTTGAAAGACAGTGAAAGAGAGATTTAGTTGTTACCCACAATAATTCTGTGAGACAGATGCTAATGTTATGTATACTTTGCCAATCAGAAAACAGATCCAGGAGCATTTAAAAAGAATCTCCTTTCTTAGGAAATAATCATCAAAATCAGATTTTACTCCCAACATTATACTCCCACGATAAATAAGATCCTTTTCATTGCCAGAAACAGAAAATTAAGTATGAATGATGACTACAATAATTAATAATTTAGGTAAATACTTGTATAAATATCTGTTTCCCCTCATCTTCCAATTTTCCACTTATTCCCATGTAAATGGTGGCATCTGAAGTTAAAGGTGATTCTTTTGGGTATCACTGATGCTAGTGAGATAGCAGAACCTCAAGCTAATAAATGAGTGAATTTGTTAAGAAACAAAGTTTCCAGTAGCAATAACAAGAATATTGAGTGTCACAATTTGAGAATAAATTTAGACCAGAAAAAAAGAAAAAAGTTAAAATTTGGAATATATATATAAATTTGGGGACATGAATTTTGAACTGGTGATTGTAT
>NW_004524726.1:1337741-1347174 GCF_000260255.1 Octodon degus
AAAAAATAAATAAATGTAAAGACAAATTTATATATGTCGCAGATTATGCAAAACAGAATAATTTAGTATAGAGAATGCATTATTTCAAAGTCAAGCATTTAATATAATCTCTCTGCTAAATTATTTTTTAAGCTTTTTGTATTGCTTTTCTTTTTAAAGGAAAAGTTAAGCAGTTGCATATAAATATATTTTAATGTAAAAATATTTTCTAAACTACAAAGCAGAATTTATATCCCAGGACTCCATCAGTTTCAAATGTGTTTCTTGCAAAAAATCTGGTAGCCTTGAAAACATTTCATGTTTCCTATAAATGAAGCTTTTAGAAGTTTCACTAATGGGATGCTTGAATCTCAAGCGACCAATCTAACCTACTACTCCTGCTGATTCTGTTTCTTCTGATCTTGTAAAACGTAAGACTTTGTTCATAAACCTATACTATCTTTAAAGTTAATTTCAAACAACTAACTTCAATCCATACTTACACCTTAAGTTCTGTTTCAGTAGTGTGAAATCTTAATCAACAGAATGCAAAATAGTTCAGAAAACATTTAATAACAATTTCAAACACAGACACCAATAGTACAGTATTAATTTTTACTTCTTATGAATTCTGCATATGTTTTTAATTCCATGCCTTTAGTGGCCATGGATGCTAAGGTAATAGGATATTTTGAACACAATTCTTTGCTTTTCTAGGATAAGGAGGATTGCACATACGAGTATCATCTAAAGGTCCCCAATTGTTTCAGCAAAAGAAATCTAGATATACAAAGACAACATAGATTGTGTAATCAAAATAATCCATTTACTTACTTTTATGAGTATGTATATGCAGTACATAGCATTTATATTCTTTGTGTGGAGTTAGGGCGTATACTAAACACATCATAATTCCTTTTTTAATCTTCCATTTATTCTCCTACCTATTTATAACTTTGAAAAAGATTGATTTCCTGAAATTAATTTGTCATTTGAGTTTCACTGTAACAAATATATAACAATGCATTAGTCATTGTTAATTTTTCACCATCTTGTATTGAAGTTTTGTATCATTTTTACTGTTTTTGTGTTGTTTTGTTTTGTATTTATAATTATTTTGGTTTTTTTTTTCTCTTTAAAATAAAAAAAGAAATTTCTACTCAACAACTGGAAAGGAAATTAGAAAAAATTTTTTTACCTGTGGCATTGTTACAGCAATGGAAAGCTAACACTGGTGAAATATGATAAGTTACTAAAAGGAATAAATGAAATAGATATTGTTATAGTCAGGTTTAAACAGGGAATATCTTTAATATAGGGCAAAAATTGTATAAACTTACAATACTCACGCAAAAACCAAAATGTAGAAGAGTGAAGGAGAGCTGTCCACACACTCGAGACCCAACGAATCCAGCTATCAGCCTGGGCCTCATGTCAGTGTCCCAGAGGAGGCCAGCTGAAGACCTAGAGCCTGTGGCAGTATCCTCTGTGAGTCCCGCTGGAGGTCTGGAGTGCACGGCAAATTCTCACTCAAGTCTGTATCAAGGATCTGCATGGGAACAGCCCAAAGGTCGGTGGTGGAAGCTAGAAAGTCTCCACCAGCAGGATGAAGCATCTGTGCCAGAGCGCTAAAGAACTGGAACTGGAGCTAGAAAGCCATGCTCAAGGTAAGGACCAGAGTTTCCAGAGAAGGCTGCAGCCATCCTCAGAAACAGCAATGACCTGAGCTTTTCCAATGAAGACTGTGGCTGGGTTCACATCAGGAAGTCACTCTGAAGGCCCCTCCAGCAGCAGCCTGGCATCTTCCTCTCCAGTTCTCCTTTATGCTGTCGGCAATAGTCCTCAGGTCGGACTTGCACACTCAGAGCCATGCTGCTGCAGTTCAGGTGTTATAAGTTCACTATTAATTAACCTACCACTGACATTAAAATCTATTTATAGTCTTTGCTCTCCTTGATACATTTCTTTTCTGATGGCTCATTCTGAGAAAACAGTACAGAATGTGTTTTCAAAATTGTATGCATCAAGTGAATCACTTTTCATATCTAAGGCTCAAATATGATGTTTAGCCTAAATCTGTAAAATCCAAATTTATTTACATTCATTTATGTTATTTATTCTTGAAAAGAAGACAGAAAAATATTTTGTAGAATAAAGAAATAATACTTTTATTAAACTTAAATTTCTCAATTTGTTGAAAACATAATTTGACCCATATTATGTTAAATTGAAACCTGCTGCATGTTCTAAGGTTACATCTAGGCATGACAGCACCTTGGAGGAAATGATAGTAGATATCTTAGTCAAAATAATGTAGTCTATATATTATTATTCTTAAATATGGAATTTTTAATACCATATGCATAAAGTATCACAATATACATGTGCAATCCTTTGATAATATCCACTAATATTACAAGTATTGTGTGCAAAAGATGATGCTTTTCATTGTCCAAACCTTCATATGCTTGTAAATGTTTTAAATATATGCCACTACTTTGAAAAAAATCATTTGGCATATTTTGACAGTATAAAACACTGAAGTATCAGATGATAGTTAAATTTATTTTCTATTATTGTATAGGTAAAAAGCACATAATTTGTATTAGGTAATATCTTGAGGGAAAAGTTTGGGACAAAATTTATCCTTAGAGACAAAAAGAGAAAAAAAGATATCAAACTTGCATAGTTTATATTTCACTTTGCTATTTTCTTAATAATGTATTTAGCTTTTGAGAACTTAGAAATAAAACAGACATTTTCATACCAAAGACAATACTAATATATCTTTTATGTTCACTCATGTTCTATTTCATTATGTGTTCTGGTTCAATTCATTAAAATTGTCATTGTATGGCCTCATTGATCTAAGAATGAGTACAAACTTATAGCTTATTAATGACCTAGGCATTATCAGTTAGTTTTATATGAACATTGTTTTTTTGTTTGAGATACTGATTTATTTTTCCTATTTCTCCCACTATTTCCGATTCTATATAATTTGCATTTTTTTTTACAAAAATAAGACTGAATATCATAATCTCATAAAGATATTACCCATGGTGAACCAAAGATAAAGAAATAGCTTTTTTCCTTTATATGAACAACAAAAATCATTTTTCATTGAAATCCATTGCATATGTCATTTCTATCAGCTCGTATTTTCTACTATTCATCAAAAGTATATTGAATATGGAAAATTTCTAATAGACTTTTGTCTGCTGAATACACTGCTTCAGGTTAAAGCACTATATTTTAAGGGAATTTTATACAAAAAAGAAATGCTGGGTTATGGGCTCAGCAGAAGAGAGAATTCCTGGTTTGATCCCCAGCAGTACAAAATTAATAAAGAAAAAAGCAAATAAATAAATAGTAAAAGAGCCTGTTTATATAAGAAGAGCCAGGTAATTTTTTCTAGTTTTAATGTATATTCATTATTTTGTTGTCATAGTTAAGACTTAACTTACTAACTCACACAAAAGAAATGTTATAAAATGAAACTAAATTATAAAGAGAGATTTTCATAGAATAAAAACAAACAGCAGGATTACAATATTCCATTTCTTCTAATACTGTAGACAAGTACATAACATGCCTGTAAGTAAAACTTAGAGAAGATGGAAATAAATTTGGTAAATTGTTATTCTGCAAAATAAATATCATCTCAGGTATGTGTATTTAAAAAGAAAGTTCTTTTTTAATCAATCATAGCTGGCTAAAAACATTGAGAAAGTTTTTGTAGGAAAAGTTGGTATGAGGTCAGTGTGTATCTCAGAGAAATTTTAATAAAGAAATAAAAAGATGAAGAAGTAACAAGATACAGAGATCACCAGACTCTATTTCTGGATTAAAAAGAAACAACGTGAAATAAAACAGTTGGAAATACTTGTCATTCTATAGCTAAGAGTATAGATAGCACTAAAGACGAGCAAGACTTGAAGGTGAACGTGCAGCTGTAGATATCCTGAAATGAACACTTGACCACGTAACATTGGATGATGTAACATGAGATGAATTTTTTCCATAGACAAAATCTCACCAAAAAGGTGGCTCTTGAGAATTCAAATAAAGAATTCACATGCAGTTTGCGTTTGAACCTCAGAATTAAGTGAAGGAACATAATCCAAAGGACATCGAATGAAGACTTCCTTACTTAGCACAGTTCCCCACTTGTGCTGCTCCTACTTGTACATTTTTTTTAAGTTTAAAAACCTTCTGAAGGCAGTACACATTCACGAGAAGTCATTCTTGGAGTCTGATTTTACCAGGATAGTAATATTAATTGTAATACTTTCCAGACATTGGGAAGCCCTAAGTTATTATGTAGAACATAAATAACCCATGTTCTACAGTTTACTGTGTTGTTAAGCTATGATATTCAGTAAGCGATATCTATAAAAGGCAGTGTGATTTTTAAATATTTTGTACTCATAAACATATTTATAAAGACATAACTCCATTGTAAGTCTAGTAGAATTTTATTTCTTTTATGTTATATTTAAGAAACATGAAAGTCAACCTATATATACCACATGATTGTTTCTACAAATGCTTAATGTTGTAGAATGTCTACGATACACCTTTATAAACATGAATAAGATAAAGTATCTTGTCTAATACATGTGTGTGAGAGAGGGAGAGAGGGAGAGTCTGTATATGGTCAGGGAGATAAAGAAAGAGAGGCCAGATAAGTAAGTAAATAAATACATAAATGCTGATTCTACAGCTCAGGAGTAGAACACCTTACACAGACAGGCACAGGGTTCATTTGCCAGCATCTCAAAACTTAGATGAGAGAGAAAAGAAGAGGAAGAGGAAGAGGAATTGAGATCAAAATGTGTATATTTATTGAATAGTTTGCAACTTTTATTCACATTCTCAGTGATTTAATTTTTATAAGTTTCAGCAAGAAAATCAGAAGTGTTTTGAGCCTCTCCAGTAAAGGGTAAACGAAACTCCTGTGACTAAGAAAAAGTTGATGGATTCTGATGACATGATAAAAAGCTTTGAAGGCTTTCAACATTACAATATCCAATATAAGAAGAAGATTTGGAAAGTAATACTCTGGTGGTGAGTTGCTTAGTAAATAGAACAAGTGAATGCTTTCATTACTAATTATGCCTGCAAATTTCTTTCTTCACCATACCTCACATCCAAAAAGATGGTAGCAGTCATCATCTGTCAAGGAAAATTGAAGCTTTAAAATGTCAGAGAACAGGCTAGGGAAGGAAAAAAGTGGCTGTTTTGCCCATAAATTTATAGTGACACCAAATAAATCAAGTTCAACAAAGAAGGTATACTATAAAAGTCATAGTGGTACATATTAGTGTGCTCTGAATTCAACACATGCAGAGAAAAGTAGACTTCTCAGCCAGAAGTGAAGGTGTAATCACTCCTCCTTCCCCAACACCATCTTAGGAGAATAAACAGATAGTCCCTGAATTCTCATTTGTCCTGCTTTAGAAATAGCTTGGTAAAAATAATGACCCTGTATTCACAGAGGTAATCATGTCCCAGTAATGAAGGATTCTGCAGAACATCCCCCGAAACACAAAAACAACACATGATCTTCTGGAAGATAGGAAGAAATGCCCAGGAAAAGATCATCCTCCACTGGAAACTATTAAACATTGGATATAAGAACATAATTATGTTTATCTGACTCATCTTTAAATTAAGGAAGGGTTTCAAAGAAGTCAGCTGAGTAGAGTAATGAAGGTAATACAGCTACGTCAGTGTTCAGAAAAAATTGTAATTTCCTAACTAATGCTTATAGGAGGGCCCAAAGTAATTTTGTAAGTTGTATTCCTCCAGAAGAATGACACACACTTGACTAAGTGAAGTAACCTCCAAAATTACACCAAAGTCCAGAGAAACACCAAAAAAAAAAAAAAAGAAGAAATTGCCTTGTGCACAAATAGAAAAATGCCATTTGAAAGAAAAATGTCAGGCTGACCTTTGATTTTTCCACTGTAACAGCAAACGAGGTGACTGGAGCAAAGCTTGGCTTATTATAAGAAGATATTGCAACCAACTATTATCATCATTAAATACAGAACAACTTGATGCTATTTTCTTTAGTACAACATAGGAAAAAGTAATTCAAATGTGTTTGCAAAAATATAAACTTGTTAAAACCATTTGTGTCAGTTAACAAAAAGACAAGCTGAGTGACTATTTCTTAGTCATATATTTTCAGAAACAATGACTTTTGAAATAAAAAAAATAGTGGAATACTTCACTCTTGTTTGAAAGCTCTGTGTTATTTTAGCACAGAGAAGAATTCTCCACTTCTAGTATGAGAACAAGATTTCGTCTTGGGTTTCCAAATATAGTCTTCCACATTTCACATTTCTGCCTTTCACGAAAAATACAATCTTGGTGCAGCTAGGCATCTGAGAGCTGGTGTGCAACCCTTCATAAGCAGTACTGCTTTGCTGAGATTACCAAACCACGATTTTAAAAAACCTTCCCTGAAATATATCCTTTCCCCAAATCTGATATCAATGTTGTCTTTTAATTTGCGGGGGTGGTGGACTACGATAGCTACTCCTAGAGACCATCCATTGTTGTATCAATCAGTCTATACTTCTTGAGCTGTAATTTGCTTTTCATGGTCATTATCAGATATATTTTTTCTTCCTAGTCAAATTTATCGCTAGATTTAAAAAAAGTATTTCTTACTATTTGTCATTCTATTTAAAAACATTTCTTATAAATAATACGGTATCTTGAATATAATTGACTTGCAGCTAATGCTTACAACTGTAGAAATTTTGTAATTTGTTTTTCACCTTGGTATTGAATACTGAACTTTTATATGTATCATTTTTCTAGGATTAAAAATATTGCCATATTTTTTGAATTGATAATTAGTAGTTTATGGTAATAATCTATTAAATTCAAATAATTAATATATAATAATGGAAATATTATCCAGATATACATAAGTAGGTTCTTAATAATTTTTCTTCCACTTCACCAATTTTATAGACAATTTTATTTTAAAATTATATTTATTCTATAAGAAATAAGCAAAGTATTTCTCAAATTTAATGAATATTTTTATACTGCAGGGATGTTTCCTTCAGCATCTACATGTTTTCTCAGCATCTGATTTTTTTTTGCATTTATCTTTGCTGACAGGTAAAGCTACAAAAAAATCTCACTCGTATCTCTAGAGAACTCCTGCAAATAGATAATATAAAGAAGAATATTTCTGTGTATTAAGGCTTCTATCTTTTCTATGATTTCATAGAAATTCAAAATACTCTATTTCATATTATTTTATTGTATTAAGTTAGCACCAATCTTGAGAGACTAAAGGAACAAATGGGTTTTTCAAAAAGAATTAGATTTAATATTCAGAGAGGTGTCTATACTCTAAGGTCTCCTTAATTCCCATCTGCCAATGCATTCTCATATGTGAATTTTCTATGTAATTTCACAAATATTGCTCCAACTTTCTGGAATACAAACCATGCTCTGGCCTTTCGATAGTTTCATGAGGGAATGTAAAATCTCCTTACAGTCCTACAAGAATATGTTTTTGAGCTTTACACATTTTTGGTAGATAATGAGGCTCACAGCTTTAAAAAGTTTAAGATCTTTTAAATGTGCATAAGAAGTGATTCTTGTAAAGTGTAATAAAAACTTTCTGTCATTTAATTTTGTCCTTGTATTAGATTTTACCAAGAGCTTTTGTGTATGCTTTATCTTGTTTGCTTAAACACTATTTGCCAATTGTCTCAAAGGTTGTGGTACTTATAATCATTGTTTAATTTGTTAATTATTTTTATAGAATAATATTAGTTCTGAATTATAGCCAGCTTTAATTCTGTGCTTACTGATTTATCATTTGAGAAGGAAATGCATAGCTATTGCATTTAAGTACTAAGCCTTAACTTAATCATATAAAAGCATAATCCACATGATGAGTATTCTTAGTATGCATAAAGATATATCCTAATAAAAGAGAGAAAAATAATATGTTTATGAGCCAGTGGTAGTCTCAGACACCTCTCATCTCTGCACTTTGGGAAGTTATTCGTTTATAGTAATACAGTAAAATTAAAATGAATTCTGAATAGTTGAGTCAAATCAGCTTCAGAAGTACATTAGTCTTTTTTGGCAGAACGGGCCTATCTGTTACAGAGTGTGACTGTAGTTTTAAAAGGTTTTTATTAGATGATGAGAGACTAGACAGTCCCACAATGGTTAGGTGAAATGTAGTGCCCATCATTATAGTAGTCTCTCAGCCAAAGATGCTGGAAGACTCGATGCATGTAGGACCAAGGATGCAACCGAGTCTGAGGCTGAAAGGGCTTGAAGCTCTCAGATGAGTCACGGATGTGAGTCTGCATTCAAAGACTGGAGAAGCTGGAGTTAAGTTTGGTAGGCAATGACAGCAGTGAAAACTTCACTGGCTCAGGAAGTGTCAACCTGGTAGGCACTGGCAATCTTGTTGCCTCTTCTACGTTTTATTCCATCTGGATCTTGACCCCATGGTATGGTGAGGAATCCAACATTCAGCTTCTGTGTGCTCACCACATGCACATCATCTCTGTAGAAATGAGTCAACCTAAGGCAGTAGAAATCAAGCTTAGCTGTCACAGATGGTTCCTTACCTTTACATAAAACAGAGAAATTGGCTTGTGTGATGGCATGTATGTTAGAATCTCACGCTCTTCCCAAGGATCAGCTGTGTAATACTGCAACGTTTTTCCCTCTGAGAATGAACCCATTGTACTTATTTGGTTGAACATAATTTTCATTAATATTACTATGAAAATTTAGGCTAATTTCAGTTATTCTGTCTTATGCTGTAAATAATGTGCATTTTCAACATTTTTTGAATATAATGATGGCACATAAGTTATTGGTAATATCTATCATGTGTACTGATTATAACAGAATTTTTTTTTCAAAACACTTTAAAAATTCATTGGGAGTACATAACTTCTAAAGTAAAATTTATTTATAAGCATGAAACATTATTTAAGTTTTTAGAAAAGAGTAAAAGAAAAACTCACCTCAATTAGCACATGTTAAGGCACAAGTATGTCATAATACTTGGAGTTTTTTTTTAACTGATTATTGTCAGTTGGGATCAATATTTAGACTAATCAAAACATTCTAAAACATAATGCTTTGATTTAGCTTAAGCATGTTTCATTTCTCATAGGAAATCCCTTCTCTTTATGGATAAGCATAAAATATAGATAGGAAACTTTATGACAACAATAGATGATCTTTTACAATGATAGTTACCATTCATATTTTTATGGGTTGCAATAAAATATTCTTTGTAAAAGATGCCTGCCTGATCTATTTATTTGACTAAGGAGCTTAAGGACAAGGACTATTTTTTACTCACCATTGTATCTTTTGTACCTAGAATGCAAACTAGGATAGAGATCTTTTGCTTTTTTTCTAAATAAGACATATATATATA
>NW_004524726.1:1347274-1350423 GCF_000260255.1 Octodon degus
AGAGAGAGAGAGAGAGAGAGAGAGAATGTATATTTTATGGCTTGAAAATAATTCAACTGTTTAACAATTGTAAGAAACATGGCACAAAGCACTATGCAAATAATTGATTCCTTTATAATAAAGGATACTACATGAGCATGAAAATACATTGCCAAAATATTGTACTCTGAAATCCAGAAACTGAGAGAAAAAGAAAGGTTAGCTACTTGAGAAGAAAAATATTTTTCATTATTTTAATATCAAAAATTATGGCAATCATTCAGACTTTTATAAATAACTAAAAACAAAGTGCTGAACCTTGAAACAAAACAGATCAAAATATATCCTAATATAAGAATGGAGGAATCCAATTCAGAGATTTTGAGTTTTAAGTAATATACAATTGTTGTATGGCAAAACAATGAGGATTTAAGTATAGACTATTCAAAATACAAAACATAAAAAGAGCAATAAAATTCCAAGTGTGCGACTGTGGACTGACATCAATTATTTATGATGGTTGGTCCATGTAAATCAATATCTGTACTATATGCAGTAGCCAAAGACAGATGCAGTCTGAATCCTTCTTGACATTGAATTAAATTGATGCATGTGTATTTGAAACAACATTAATTTTAGTCTGGACTTACTTGCTAGAGTCTGTTTACAGAATAAACATTGAAACTAGCTAAAATAAAATTATACAGGAAAAAGTCAAGGAAAGCTTGTGGCATAATGTAAAGATCATTTCAAATATATGCTTAGACTGTAAACCTAATCAGTAGCAACTATCTTTTATAGGCAGAAATCTAGACATTGAAAGAATGTATACTAGAAATAGTAGACTGTGTAGATCTCTGAGAGGACGCATGTTAAAAAATTCTAGGATGTGATTAAGCATTCAATAAAAAAAATCCTAAAAGCAGACATGATAGACATATGCTCTCAAGTAATTTTCAGTATGAAGGCTATCTCTGACATCTGTCATGTCAGTGCCAAATATCACTCACTTGCAGTGTATCCTTAACAAAAGTAACTATTGCAGAAATGTCCACAACCACTTTATCTGAAGTCTGTAAGTAAGTCGCGTGTGTTTAGCCTCCCACATGTGGTTGCTATGGAAAGGACTTCAGACAGAATTCTCTATTACAAAAGCTGTCAGGTCTGTTTGTCTTCTTTCTTCTTTGCTATTACACATTAGTGATTTACTTTGATGTTTGATGGTTCACTAGAGCTTAATTAGTGAAGTCTTTCTATGATTTTTTCTGTAAATCGTCTATGTTCCCATTAGGTAGGTTAGGATGAGTCAACCTCACATTCTTCAGAATGCAAAAAATAAAAGATTAAGCATGCAAACAATATATTTTGTTCATTTTCTGTGACAGGTTGGTATTAGTTACTCAGTCCCTACAGAGTTTGAAAGAGAGGTTGCAACCTTAAGGACTAGTGTAATCTATGAAACAAAAAGTAATTTTGATGGAGGTGGGATTATAGATTTACTGAAAAATGTTCTAGAATGTCAGAGTGAAGGTATACTATTTAAAATATCAGAAGTATAGAACTGTATGTCTCAGTGTAAGAGTCATATAAAGTAGAAATAAGCCCATAAATTCAAATTACAGGATGTGCATTCAGAAGGTTGAATTTTGAAGCTAGATCATTCCTGGAAATACCTCCTTATGCTGCCCTCACACAGACCACCCGTCCATCGTGTGCTCATCCACTCGCTCATGTACTTTATGAGTGTGATGAAGACATAATGCTACATAGAGCAAGCACAGCAAAACATAGTTTAAAATTATAAGCACAGTTTGTACTAATCTGTTTAAGATGTAATTAAGTAACTAGAGTTCTCATGAGCATTTTGTTTTATACTTCTACAGATTTTTCTTCTCTCTTCTTTCTTTATTCCTTCCTTTGCTCTTTTATCTCTTTCCTTTTCTAACTTGACTTATCTTTGTTATCTAGCAGATGTTATCAAATTGAGTGGCCTCATTATTTGAGGCCCTAAAAATTGATTCATTTGTCATAGTACCACAGTCAAAAGAAGAGCTCCTAAGAGGAGCCTTCTGCTCATTCCTGCTGTCAAGCGCTGCACTGTAGAAAGATGAGCAGCTGGGCATCAGGGGGGTTGGTTAAGGCAAGCAAAAGTGAAAGTAATAGTGAAAGTTTCATTCATTTACTAGAGTTGTATAAAAAAGAGCACAGATTCCCTGCTGCATGGTCCCTTTTTCTCATGAATGTCACTAGGGCAAAGATCAGATAGGGAATTATCTCACTATCAAAATGCCCTAAAGAAAGGCTTATGACATTGTACTTATCCTGGGCTTCATGGAGAAAGCAAAAGAGGGCCTAGGAGTAGAAAAATAATGAGTATTAAGAGGACAGAACTGTTGCTTCAGTGACCACCTTTCTCCCAATGAGGGCTTCAGATACCTCTAGAGGAAGACTGACAGTGAAGTGGATTATGATCAGAGGCTGACCAGCATGCCTCATCTTTGACAAGCCTCTTGAGCACTAGCAATGCACTGGCATTGAGTCTGGAGTGGGAGAGAAACTTTCTGATGTGAAGCCTGTTAGAAATAGCTTTTATCATTTCCTATGGTTGCGCTAAAAGATCGCACATAAGATTTTTGCCGGAAGCTGGAGTTCTCATCCCTACCTCTTGATTTTGGATTTCTTTAAAAAAGTATATAGAATACACTATAAGGATGCAATGCTTCAGGTTTTGAAGAGTAGTAACAAAAGCACTCAAATAGTTGGAAGCTACAGAAGACCACAGTTATCGTCATGGTCTCTCAGAACAGCATGATCAATCCTGCCTGGGAGAACGAATACACCCATTAGTGCTAGCTTTCACGAAGTCTAGAAAAATTGTACCATAGTTCTGTAAACTACTTTACAAAGCAAGAACACTTCTTCCTTAAACTTTTATGAATCTTTTTAACATATCTAAATCTTTTTTTAAAGCATATTAAACTATTTTAGAAATCTGGCCTGAATGCCTATAGCACTACGGCAGTATACACTCCCCTGACCCCCAAGTACTATCCCTCTGGCCAGATATCATGGCTTCTCCTGCCAGTGAGAGAGAGAGAGAGAGAGAGAGAGAGAGAGAGAGAGAGAGAGAGAGAGAGAGAGAGAGAGACAGAAACACAGAGAGAGACAGA
>NW_004524726.1:1350523-1372220 GCF_000260255.1 Octodon degus
ACAGACACAGACAGACAGAGACAGAAACACAGAGAGAGACAGAGACAGAGAGATCTGAAGATGGTAGTGTGGATGTTGGAGGAGCTGAGGCTGCCTTCTTCTGCACAATACTATAAGACACATGGTATCATTGCAGGATTATCAGTGACTTTGAACACAAGGCTGTCACAGCTACTTGGAAAGCAGACCAAGCAGTTTCCTGTAGGATGAAGCACAGATTTCAGGAGTAGTTCTGATAAAAGGAAATACTAATTTCTCCATCCTCTTGCAGATCTTCTGAGGTGCTGAGGCTTTGTTGTATGTTGTGGTAGTTATAGTTATTTGTATGTAAACTTAATAATCAAAACTTCAATCTGTTTTAATCATCTTCCACTCTCATCAGACTCCTAAACATAATTAATTGAATGGAAATATGACATTAAGGCTTTTACAAAAATATACATTTTAAAGCAAAACTCTAATTCTTTTTAAGATAGAGACAAATCCTAAATTTTTATAAGATTTCAAAGCAGGTATGATAACTTTGCTTATCTGGCATGCATAAGAGATTTTAGGAAGGGGTTAAAGATGATGCAAGGTTTGGATATGTCAAGGCTGGGTAAGGTTTTGATACAGAAAATGAAACTCCCAACTTGACAGATACCTGGGGAGAGTTCATGTTCTCTGAAAACAAAGAATGAATATTAGGAACAATGGAGGTTAGGAAGAGAATATATTTACTGGGGGAAAGAAAGCTTCTGTCCAAGAGATGGGCAGAAGGAGACCCAAGTAGTTTGCCAAGGAATCTGTCTTTTCTGGGGATCTTTATAGAGCAAAACTGTGAGGTGAAGTGGGTTGCACATGGAAGACATAGGAACTTGCACATGAGGTGGGAGAAGACTATGATCAGTCAATAAGATTACAAGTACAATTGCTCAGGTCAACTTGATTAAATCTGGGATCAAATAGTAAAGTGAGTCACATAGCAAATGGGCATGAACAGAGGATGGTGGCTTTTCCTCTAGGGGGTTGGGTTAGTGACTCTCCCTGACATTTTTAAGGTGGTTTATACCTCTTTAGAATATCAATCCCTGATGTCTATCTCTAGAGAGGCATGTGGCTCTAATTTTTAGTCTTTTGCCTTGAGTCCTGGCCACAGTGGAGGTACCTGTCTCTCTCCCAGTTGCAAGGTACCTTGCCTTGCATACCTGGTCCATTGAGGGCCTAGTCCTGTGTGACTACCTATAATATTTCTATCCAACTCAGGAGTGTAGAAATGTGTCAATAGTAGGACAATATTGAAAGAAGAGAGAATGTACACTGTGCGGCATGACTTTGTCCACTGAAGTGTAACCAGGGGCCATTGCCAGAGGTGCTGTTTTTAGAAAAACTGAACTTGTACAAGCACATAGAATCTGGATAACTCTATCCAGCATATGGAACACATGGGAAAGCTAGTGTCAACTATAGTCAGGATCCAGAAAAATTTTCTTAATGGGACTAGAAGCCAGACTTGATTTACTTTCCAGGTATACCCAGTCTGTCCATGGTGTTGGTGAAGGTCAGGCATGAAGGACACCTATTCATGTTATCTGAATCTTTTCTCATAAGAGTTCATGTGCACAGTTTCAGGTGTGCACACAGATAACATACTGATCCTATATTCAATACTTACGACTACACTAGTCTCTTGAGAATAGTGTTCTTTGTTGCTCACAGATCACCACTCGTGGACCAGTACAGGGCTTCCAACTTGAATTTTGTCACAAGTTTTCTATCGAGGCATGACCAGCAGAAATCCAGAGCAGCAGGAAACCAGGGAGGGCTACTTCCTTAGGATGAATCAGAGAAGAACAGGACAGGCTGATCCAATAGCACGCTGCCCAGGACACGAAGGTCCAGCGGAATGGATTCTTTCCTTCATGAAGCTAGTTAGAGGTGTGGCCAATTAGAAGGATTTAGGGTTTAGAGGCAGACGTAGTCAACCCAAATACCCCTGCACTTTCCCTCCATCTCTTGATCCTCTTACTCCCTTATTTTTGTTCTCATTTCCAGTCATCAAAGTGACAGGCACAAGGAATCACTGCCACTGAAACAATTCTGTGACATGGGGTGAAGTTTGGTTTACCACAACCACTTCAGGGCCAGGGACAACGTGAGACCCATCCTCTTCCCCTAATTGCTCCTCTGGCACCTCTGGAGTCCCTGCAGTTAGCTGCTATGGCCTGCACATTTTATCGGGAATTATGGTCAGAGTCATGCCAGCTCTGTGCACCCCACACTTTGACACTATTTTTAAATCTTTAAAGATTATCACAGATAGTGCTCTAATTAAGACTCAAAGGTCTCTTCTTGTGTTTGGACACTGTAATCTACAAAAGTGCAATGCTTTTTCTTTGAAATTACAACAGTTTGTTGCTCATGAGGCTGTTTATCTGGGCTCTAGACATGTTTTATAGTCAGTCAGCTGGAGTGAGGGGGGAGTAGGGAGTGATTGTTCTCATGTGGGAAAGTCATCAATGGTACAAGTGAGACTGTTCTCATTGTGGCAGAGTCATCAGTGGTACAAGTTTGACCACTCTCATTGTGGGAGAGTCGTCAGTGATACAGTGTGACTGTTCTTATTGTGGGAGAGTCGTCAGTGATACAGTGTGACTGTTCTTATTGTGGGAGAGTCATCAGTGATACAATGTGACTGTTCTTACTGTGGAAGAGTCATCATTGGTATAAATGGGACCATTCTCAATGTGACAGAGTCATCAGTGGTACAAGAGTGACCGTTCTCATGGTGGGAGAGTCATCAGCGGTTCAGATGTAACTTCTCCAGCTTTTGAAAACTAGCTTTGGAGGATTGGTTTTCTTGGTGTTTCTTAAACCTGTAGTGTAATGCAGATGAGCTCAAAGTAGGGAATAAAAAATCAAAAAGGAATCATGTTCTTCTCTCAGGACAGAAAACTGTATAACTGTATATAAGCAGTGTAACATCTTTTCAGAATACCCTACAGTGTTTGCTATCAGTTTGTAAGATCCACTGGCCAAGTAATTCAAGGGTCCCTAGGATTCTGTCAAAAGTTTCACGATTATCCTTCATGGTGTCCATTGGAATCTTCCAGTAACTGTTCAAAGTACCTCCATGAGCTCTTTGTTTGACTTATTTATACTCCTTTCAGAATATCTTTATGCTTAATCTACTATTCTGTTTGCTACATTGATTTGTTATTCTCTGAACTGGAGACAACTGAGCTGCTAAGGTGGGGCTCCTTACCCACCTGCCAGAAAACAATCTTTCTTCTAAAGGAAAGTTTTCAACTTGTATTGATGAGAAAACAGTGATATAAAGGAAAAAATTATTCTTAGAGCACTTGAGATTTTAAATAGATTATCCTATCATTGATATTTAGTGAGAAACAATAAAATATCACTCCATTTTCCCGGATAATTTCTGTAGAGGCGACTCACCACTTTAATAACCCTCATTACTCCCTATGCTTGGGACTATCTATTTCTAATTTGTGTGCAAACTAAGAGATAGAATTGGCAAGGTACATTTTAAGGTTTTTCAAAAATTGGGAGAGGGCTATGGAGATAGCTTGTCCATCTAAGCATCTGCATAGTAAGTGCAAGGACCCAAGTTTGTTTCCTGGTACCTCATGCAGTGCTGACTCGTGAAGCTGGGGTGTGCCGCGGCAGTGGACTCCAGGTGTTCTGTGCCAACCCCCAAACTGGGCATGGTGGCTCACACCTGTAATCCCAATGCTAGGGAGGCTGAGACAAGAGGTTCACTACAAGTCCAAACAGCATAGTGGGACCCTGTATCAAAAGAGTAAAAAGTAAAAAATAAAAAATAAAAAATTTGGGACAAACGCTAGTTTTATCTGTTTTCTCCTAATTTATAATTATGTTGTAGTTTATAGACATTAATTATACCTATGTCATATGCATGTTATAAATCATAGAATGCCCCAATTCGCGTCATAATGATTGAGCAATCACTTATTACAGTAGATATTTACCTGAGAGCCTGTTTAATGCTTGATAATCTTTAGTAATTAGTTCATTCAAAGATATGGAAATGGAAATAAATATTTCAAAAATTTGCTGCTTATAAAGGAATTATAAGAATTTATTTGAATAATTTTAGACTGCCATTCCTTTAACTAATTAATTTGCTTATTTAACAGCTAAGTGGATTAATATTTTCACTATGAAAAGAGTATAATAGCCAGAAAACATGATGTTGACTTATTTTATTTTTTATGTATTTAGCACGGTATCTACAGGATCTCACTATACAGATTGACCTCCTAGTGATCTTCCTGGGTTCAGCCTCCCATGTGCCGGATTACTAGTGTGTGCCACCACACCAAGTCTCAGTCGCCATATCAGCACACCCCGGAGGAGCACCTGCATGGCGTGCCGGGGATCTAACCCTAGTCCCTGCATCTGAGCCTACTTTGGTCCGCTGATCTATCTGGCCAGCCCAATGTTTACTTATTTTAAAGGATAGTTGTCTATGTGGTAATTCAAACAGAAAAAAGAAATTAGCATTTTTGGAATCGGTGCATGTACCTATGACCTGACTTCTTCATATAAGTCACTGGACCAAAAATATTTGAAAAAAGCCTTACAAAATTTAGCTAGTCAACTTGTCCTTATAATTTGAGGAATAAAGGTAGAATTAGACTCAATTTGAGAATTAAGAATTCAAATTGAGAATTAGACTCAATTTGAAAGGTTCAGCCAGGATAAGATGCATAAACAATCTTGGAATTTTCAAATGAAAGCAGCAAAACTTGATCTAGTAAAGGGAAGTATAAAATTGGTGGAGAGACATATATAATGAATAAATACATATACATAATACACATAATTTATCATATAATATAGATGCAATTTCTATATACATATGTAAGTACATATTTAGTCCCCTTTTTCTCTCAGTGAAGCTCAGCTGCCTTCTTAAGCTTGGACATTCTTAGTGTGTTTGTTTATTCATGATTTAATACGTCTGAAATTGGAATGTACTCATAATTAGTGGTTTCTTATAATAGCTGGTGACAAGGCAATGGTAGAAATGTAGATCTCCTTTCTTGTGTGAATGTAGCCATACCATTTCATATGGTTGTCATGGCAATTAAATTACTTAAAATTTTGTTATGACATGTGTTCAGTGAAATGTTATTCAAAAAGCTACACCATGCTTATATGTGAGATAAAATTTTATTGTGAAAAGCAATAATCAAGGAAACAGTAGTGAGCTACAAATATGATATTGGAGGGGCAAATATTTTTCACCGTGGAACGACTGCAATCAAATATTCTCTGACAAAACAATAACAAGAATAATACCATGAACTAAGTGACACAATTAAACAAGAGATATTCCTAAATACTTTGGAAAACTGTTAAATTTTTCAAAGTAATAGAGACTGTTATGACAAATATATTCTCACTGAAGTACCTTTAAGCTTTCAAGCATAAATTTTTGAGAAATTTCATGCTTAGTTTGAGGAGAAAATTTTATAATGTAATGAATCAGTTTAGGAAAAATGATAAGTGAGTTCAGTCAAATAAGAAATTTTCATAAATAAACAGTGTCATTTAAAATGCCAAACTGGTATTGTTAGTGTCAAGTATACTTAAGAAACCAAAATAATATGCATTCATTTCAAAAAGAAGCATATTAACATGAAATAGTAGCTTAATAATAAATTCGAGGGCTCTGGAGATAGCTCAGCAGTCTAAGTGCCTACCTGGTAAGTGCAAGGACACTGGTTCGATCCCAAGTATCATATGCCATGTTGGCCCCGCTCCATGCTAGCTGTTGAGAGTGGGCTTGGTGGCGGATGCCTGTAGTCACAGCACTGGGGAGGTTGAGACAGGAGGATCACTATGAGTCTTAGCTGTGTAGAAAGACCATATACCAAATAAATAAATTTTTAAAAAATAATAAATTAAATTCCAAAATTCACTGTATCTAAGTTTAATTTTAAATCATGAAATTATCTACACTCACAGAATGCTATTTTAAAATCACCAAAAATAAAGAAATTGACAGATAATGGCTGAATTCACAGTGAAGTGATTAAATTTATTCTATCATACATTCCAGAAACTTAGTACAACCACTATGTTGGTTATTTCTTGCTACATTTGAAAGTATACACTTGATTAATTATATGAGCATGAGACAATCAAATAACTCAGCAGATTAAACTGCCTACAAGCAGGCACAGGGGTCAGAGGTTTGATCCCCAGGCCTGCTATGCTGGCCCCGAACCTGGGATGCACTGAGCAGGTGATTGAGACTGGTTGTGGTGATGCATGCCTGGAATCCCAGCTCTTGGGAGACTGTAAAGAGGAGAATCATTATGAGTCTGATCTAGTAGTGAGACTCTGAACACCCTAAAATACAAAAAAAAAAAAAAATATATATATATATATATATATATATATGCCAAAAAATAAATGATGCAGTTAGTATCAGCATGATTGGGCAACTTATAAATCTGAAACTGCAAATTTAAAACACACACATCTGCATAAACATATGTACACGCACACACACACACACACACACACACACATTCCTTTATGTCAGTGACGTTTTTTATCCATTCACTTATTTCATAGTACTTATAGCCTAATTTTTATTGTAGTCAGAACATGTCAAGTGAGAGTTATACCCATAAAATGTTAAGGATACAGTGTAATATTATTCCCAATCTAGATCTTCAGAACATTTTTATCTTGTATGCTAGAACTTTATATATTTCAGTAGCAACACAACATACTTTCTTCTTCCAAGTCTTGTAACCACCATTCTCATGTCTATTTATATGCATTTGACTTTTAAGTACTTTTTCTTAAAAATAGTAAAGTATACAATAAAGTAAGTTACATACATGCAAGAAGATATTAAAATATAGTGGTTATTTAAATTAAAGCACATTTACTGCATACAAATGCATTTCTGTTAATCCCTTTCAGAATAGCCCTCATTGTTTTAAACGCATTTGTCCTGTGGTTCTTGCCACTTTGTGAAGCATTTCTGGAAATCTTTTCTGACTCTCTCTTTGAGGCTTCTCAAAGATCCAGGACATGCTGTTCTGAGCATCACCGGAGGAGAAGGCGGGCACCCGGGACACAGCACCGCGTGAACTTCCCTCCGTTGCTCACTGCATCTGGTGGACTGCTAGCTGCTCCTGTGCAAAAAGCACTGGGAAACGTGAACGTAAATTCCACAAATATTTAGAAGTGATGGAGTGAAAGTTCTTTTCAACAGTTCCAATGTTGATTAAAAGGTAGTTTTTCATTAAATATATAACTATTTGTATATTATTTGTACTACGTAGAGTGTAATATTCTTGACAGTAGGTACAACATAAGTGCACATTCTAATCATTATTCTCTTTATTTACTTAAAGCAACCCAAAATGAAAATAAAAAAAATAAATAAACAAACAAAAAACCTCTTGGGCTGGTGAGGCAAGCGCAGGAACCCAGCAACCATCCCCAGCACCACATGCAGCACCAGCCCCACCCACAGAGCAAACTGAGCTAGCCAGAGTCAGGTGTGGTGGCTCATGCCTGTAATCCCAGCGCAAGGAAAGCTGAAAACAGGAGATGCATTATGAGTCCGAGCTGCGTACGAGACCCTGTGACTACCAAATGCATTTTAAAAAAATAAATAAAGGCCGGTGAAATAACTCAGTAGAATAAGCACTTGCCTGGCAAGGGCAAGGTCCTGAGGTGAAAACCCAGTATCGCAATAAATAAATAAATAAATAAAATTTCAAAAGTTTTTAAAAAGATAGATAAGATAAGATAAAATAAATAAAATGTTTGGGGTTGACCAGATAGCTCAGGGGATTAAACCACCTGCTTAGGCAGACAAAGAGGCTGAGGATTGGATCTGGGACCTGCTGTGATGGCCCCACCCCTCGGACTCGCTGAGAGGGTGCCTGAGACGGTGTAGTGGTGCCCGCTTGTAATCTCAGAGTCTGGGACGCTGAAAAACAGGAAAGATCACTAGAAGTCCAATCTGTGTAGTAAGACCCTGCAGATTCTACTAAAATACATTTTAAAAATGTCTTGAAGTCTGTATTGTTTATAAATCATGTCTGAAGAAACAATCATTACAGAGTAAATAAATTGCATAGAATTAAATAGACAATATTGTGTTAAACCTAATATTTAACATTCTTTTAATTCCAAAATGTATAGGTTAGATAGCACTAGTTTCTAAAAATAGCATTAATGATAAAACCCACACAGATCTGCATTTTTGTTATTCTTTGATTTGCATTGCATCTGATTGATTTCAGGTATGTGGTTGATGTTATGGTCTCCTCAGAATAAGATTTCTATAAACTAACAGCCAAAGGAAACCTTAACTTTGAAGATAACTTTCAAAGATTTGTATTTTTGCCAATTAAATTCTCATAGGAGCTAGAAAATAAGAAGCTGGAATTGAGTCTATGAAAGATTTTTGAGTTATTGCACTTATTATTTCTCCATTTTACTCCTGCATATTAGTATGTTTCATAAACCTAAACTCTGCCCTTGACTTCTACAGATTACTCTTCAAATAGCAATTTTATCTAACACCCCAAAACCTATCTCCATAACCAGTCAACAAGTGAAGGGAGGCCTTCCTATTTATCTTCTGTTTAACAACTATTTTGTGATCTTCACATCTGTACTTCCTATTTATTTTCAAAGATTTCCAAATGCCTGATTGTGACAAAAACAAAGTTTCCTGAGACTTATACATCATCTGTATTCGCTCAGAAAAGCCAGTGCTCTACATTATTTTCTGTTTGGGGCCTGAACAGATACTCTAAATATGATCTTCCCCCAATAAAAATGGTATATATAGGAATCCAAATGATCAGTATCACTTTTCATACATTTAAAGTGATAGATAGTAGAGAGTAAATGGACTTCAATTAGTCAAATTTTATGACACTAAATATCAGAAAAGCACTGAGAACTTAAGGAGAAAAGTTTTAACTGCATGGCCCAGACTTGTGCATGGCTGGCTGGATCCAGGACAGATACCTCAGGATGAAATCTCATGGGAGACAAAAGATGCACACTCACTGTTGGGGAACATTTCCAGACAGGAAACTTCAAGGGAACACAGGGAGTCCCCAAGCACATGCTTGTTCATTATTCACTCAAGCAACCAAAAGTGTGCCCTGCCAAATCCTATGTGGCTCCCAAATGTAACAAAATTGACAATACTAACTGCGATATCCTACCCTTGTCAACTTTGTATTTCCATCATCTCAGGAACTGTTTAATCTCCAAATAAAAATAAATTCATAATTCTATATAAAATAACACAACTAAGGTACAATCAGAAACACAATAATAACTTTCTATAAATTGCAGCAGAGCCAGCAATTTTGAAATGTCTTCTCTGCGACTCAAGGCAAAAATCTTATCTTTGATGCACTGCAAAATAATAAAAAGAAAATTTCATGATTTTAAGTTACAATGGCACATAGTAAGCATTCTCAATCCCAAATGAAGAGTACAGCGATAGGAGAAAATTAGACCAAATACAACAGGGCAAACCTTAATTTCTGTAGTTCTATGACTAGCACTTGGGGCCTACAATGGTGAGCTGTGAGTTCTAGAATCCTAGGATTGTATTATGGTTTGCAGCTAGATGCCCCCCCCCCAAGCCTCATGCAGCCCTAGAGCTTTTCCAGAGGTGTCTGAATCTAGAGTATGGGATCTATTTATAGAGGAAAGCTGGGATTAAGAGTGCTGGATTAACATTGGGTGATTGCTAGATCAATCCACCTATTGGATTGGAAGTGCTCTAATCTGAGGAGACTAGATATAATATAAGAGATAGAAAGTCTTATTTCTTTTTTTCTTTTGAAGTCTTCAGCTACCTTGAACTGTTGCTGCTCTGCTATGTGCTACCCTGACTTGGAGCTAACAATTATGGACTGAAACTTCCACAAAATTAACTAAATTCTACCTTTCCACCTTTAATTTTGAGCGTTGGATATTTACTCTTTTTAAAAAAAATTTTATTAATTTCAATGAGAAAAATAGAAAAATAGCAATTAAACAGTTTCAAAATAGGTTGATAGCATGTTTATAATTATTAATACATTGCATATTGCTGTCTTCATAGTACTTATTCAGAGGACAAGATGTAGATGTGATATCTTGTCTAAACAATACTCAGCAATGATAAAAGTAACTAAGACAGAATTGTCACATACCTATGGTCTTTCGGGATGCATGGGTTCTCATTTGGGCTGGCTCTTCAAATGCCTACTGTTTTCCTTGGAATACAGTCTATGCTTCTGATTTTTTGGGATCCACTGGACACTGTTGCTTCATTCCACTAACCCAACACACTGTTTTCTCAAGTGTTCCCTGACTGGCCTCACAGACCTTCAGGTGAAATGTGTTTGAGAGACAGTTGATCTAACAGATGTTTAATTTGCATTTTAATAAAACTAGGATCTTTCAGAAGATGCTGTGATGTTTGTTATCAATACGAACAATAGCCAGTTTCCCTTGGACAGTGGCTGCAGCAGCCACCAACTACCTGAGTGACTAAACAGTGAAATGAATTGCTAATCAATTTTGTAGGAGCTAAGTATTAAGCAGGAGTACCAGGGATGTGTCAAATAGGTTCCACTTTTACACACTTGAGGCTTACATGGGTGGGTCTTAATGATTTGTGTAATGTATGAATAACATTTTTTTTCTTGTTCCTATTCAAAATACATAGTCTCATTTGAATGAGACACTTTTTGGCCTCAACTTTACAACTCATCTCTTTCAGGATAGAATTAGCATAATCATTTTTTCCTTTGTCTTTGCTCCCAGTTCTCAATATAAATCTGGATAAAAGGAGCTGCTAGCACACATGCTAGAGCCTGAATGTTGGACTTTCTTGAAATTCATTCTTAAAGATTAATTTTTTCCATTTTCCTTATTCTTAGTCTCTTGCCAAGTTTCAGAACATATGCTAAGCATAGACAAACTTCCCAGCAAGGTACACCATACTTGGTCTTTAGTATAACTACCAATGGGATCTTCTTCTCAAATGAATCCTCCTGAACCTGACCTTTACTTCCTGTACACCTATCAGCATTCCAGTCTATCTGAGCTCAGACCAGAACTCTCCATTAGTCTCTGTAAGTTTAGGGATGCTTTGGTCCACATTTGAAATATTTGCAAACTCCTTCTGTGACTCAGTTCTAAAATCCTCTAAACCACAGTGTCAAGTATAGTCAAAGAAACAACATTACTCCCCTGGTTCTAAATTTTATATTAGTCAATGATCTCTTGGAGTGAACATTAAAAACCCCTCAAAGTTTAAAAAGCAATATTTAATTTGGCTCACAGTGTTGGAGGATTCAGAAACATCAGAATGGAAGTGTAGGGTAGAACAAACATGCTTATTATGTGGCATCTGGGAAGCAGAGCAGCAGAACACAAGGAAAAAGAAGGGGCAGAGTAGAAGACACAACCTGTGTGTGATTCCATCGCAGTTTTCCAGGACACCTCCAGAAGTCGGCTTCTCTAAGTTCCTGTATGGACACCGATGCTAGTAAGTTTGCATTTCTCTCACTACCACTAACATTATGTTTTCTATTCTGCTGTAACTCAGAAAGCAGACATTATCCAGAAACATATTGACAACAGGTCTTTTTCATTTCTTTGGGTTCTGTTTATTACTTATTTTCCCCAAAAAAGGATTGTGTACTTTTAGATTCCAGGAACAAGGAAGGATTAACACTCACAATAAATACTTGAAAAAAGCATAAAGACTCTTAGGCAATCATACGAGGTTAATGAATGTGGTGAGCTTGTCCAGTTTAAAAAGAGATGACACTATACATTTTCTGTGTGACACTATCCATGCTCTCTAACAAATGCACTAAATGTTTGTTTATTTACCTTATGGCACAGGATCTGATGTCATCCCTGAAGTATATAATCAGGGAGGGAATTTAGTTCAGTGTTGCAGAGCCATCTGGAAAGTGTGAATCTTGAGTTTGATTCCTGTTATTCCCTCCCAAAGATGTAAAAAAATAAGAAAAGTGTCTAATCATGTAGTTACAGTTTTAGAATAATTTAATCTAGAAATAATGAGTGATTATACTAAGGTTACAGACTCAAAGATGACTGATTATAGTGTCCTGGAGTTAAGTTAATAAATGATAATGTTTCAATTCCTGAAATTTAATATATTTGTATACATATTATTCAAGATTGACAGTGCCATAGTAGGGATATAAAATAAAAATTAATTTTAGAATTTTGAATTCATAGTTTCCTTAGTGCTCACTAAGATTTTTGCGCTCCTTTTTTCACTTATGTGAAACTGGATTCTCCAGTGTTGTGGAGAATCTGCACAACAAATGAGATGTCATTTAAATGAAGTGGTAAGTATTACTGATTTATTGTTTCAGACATCAATTCACTTCTGGAACATCAGAAATCAGTGTGTTAAGCTTCAGGTCTTCTTAATATATTATATAGAACAGAACTGGCATTATGATTATAATTATTAGAGACTGATTTTAAGAGTGTCTCAGTGTAGTTATTTTTTGAAAAGTGGCTTTAAAATAGAGTATAATTCTTTTGTATTCTAAATTTTAATTCTGCAAGAGCTATTATACTTTTATCACTAGATCAAAGTATAGTAATCCACAAAAAAGAACAATTAAAATGTGAGAAACTCTGTTATAATCTATAGATATATTTCTACATGCCTTGTCATTGTTGTACATTATTTTCTGAAATGTTCCCTAGGGATTTAAACATATTGTCAAAGAAATTCACAAAGAACACAATAGGTATTATATGCAATCAATAAAAAGGCTTGACATATTTTCACATTTCTTTGTAGTACTTTTAAATGCACATTGTTTTCTTTGTTGCTTTTCTGCAAATAACTCAGTATCTCTAGTTTAGATAGTCAAGAGAAAGTACTTATATAAGTGTATTCAGAATTTATTTAAATTTATTTTATTTTATTTAGTCATGAAAAATCTTGTTTTAACACAGGTATACAAAATGTTCTGACTTCCATAAATAAAATTTCTCATGACAGTCTTTTTAAAGTACTTAAAAATACATGGCTAGTGTCAAATGGTGTCAAAATAGCGCACCAATTTTGAACTTAAGGACTTGTTTACATTGTCTATTCAAGCATTACTGCAGTGAAAAGTTAAGGTAATATCCACAAATTGTGTGAAGCCATACACTTCCCATTTACCCACTGTGGCCTAAATCAAAAGATTGGATGTTCTCATTTCATGTCTATTGTCTTACTCTGTTAATTATGGATATTTTGAGCCTTAAAATGTACTTGATTTTTAAAAAAAAATATAATATTACATCATAAAACAAAAGATTGGACACTAAAGTTTTAATTCTTGAAATACTAATTCTCAACAAATCCAAGCATAGTTTATTCCTAATAAGCCTACAATATTTGTCTCGCAGTATTCCAAAAAATCAAAAGTCAGTTGTGTATTAACAAAGACACCATTTTAGATCTCACTTTCTGGTAGCCCAGATTCTTCTGACCTTGTGCTCTTCTATTGTCTTAAATCTACTCACTTTCTTTACACTTGAGGTTGTACAGTAGTCCATAATAGTATTGGGTCTTTCTCTTGACTGGCAGTGTCAGAAATTGTTGACCTGAGTGCCCTACAGCTCAACATAAAACCATGGTTTACTTCATATACTTCATTTTTATACTCTTCTGCTGGATGGTTAAGACCAAGATAAAGCAAGACCTATATAGCAAGAAATGCAACTTTTGTATCTGATAAGGTTGGTGAAATCCCCTCAAGATTTATCCTGAGATCCTGTACTTCAAATTGTAGAGCCTTTGTCAGTGTCAGCCATGTGGATAAGTCAGCCATTGCTTGAACAATGTGCTCTCTGTGAAAGCCTGAGAGAATGTTTTCTCTCCATGTGACTCGCCTTAGGCACTCTCTACATCATCGATCACTTTCCTCTTTGGCCCCAGAATCTCCTTGATCACAAAATTTGGAACACAACTGAGGTACATGGTGTTACAGTACAAGTTCTCATATGTCCTGAGTCTTTTTTTTTTTTTTTTTTTTTGGTGGAACCGGGGATTGAACTCAGGGCCTTACACTCACCAAAGAAGCACTTATTCCACTGAACCATCTTCCTGAGTCTTAATTGACCTTGGAAGACTGGGGTCAAAATGTTGGCTTTCCTTGTGGCCCTCCTTTTTCCATAATTTTGGTCTGTTAACTTAGGTTGTTAACCCTCCTGAAGAGAAGAGAAGCTTATTGTTATTACCATACAACCTAAGCTGTTAATCCTTAACCTAACTTTCTGCCTAAATATCAAACATCTTAGGCATGACATGGAACAGGTATTTTTCATAAAGTATTGATATACTAAACTTTAAGTCCCTACAGAATATGACAAAAAATTTAAAAAATTAAAATATATTTAGAAAACAGAAATAAAGTATTATATACGTTTACACATAAGTCCAGATATTTAACCATATGCAACATTGTTGCAGGACAGTCCTGCAACATTCCTTTTCCTGTCTCCTGCCTCCATTCAATACCCCCTTCCTTTTTAAACAATCATCCACCTGAGATATAGCATGGCAGCAACTGGCATGTCATTACAAGCAGCCCATATTCAGAAGAACAGAATGACAGGAACTCCAAGCATGAATCTACTATTACAAATTGCCATCTTCAGTGCAGTTGCTTATTTCACAGGTGTCAGTATATATAGTTAGTCTGGGTGAGAATCCTTCCAATTAACCACTAGATTCGAAAATCTTCTGAAGATTCTTAGGATCATTGCCATCTTGTATATATAACTGTATGGCTTGCTTCTGTCATGTTTCCTAGCTCTTCTCCTTGCTCTCTTCATTGTCTAGTCCTCAAGTTTTTGCTTTCCTTTTCATTGTATTGTACCTTTCTATTTGTATTTCTCTTTTTGCATTCTTAATTTTTTCCTAGAATACTTTTGATGCTTTGAATATTTTTGCTTTGTATTAGGGATTTTCTTATGCTTGGTATAAAAATTCTCAAGTGCATCATTCTTTCACTCAGTAATAAATCTATATATTTTGTGTTGTGTTTAAAGCAATGAAAAGAGTCTGTTAACAAAATCCGGATTCTAGTATCTTCCAATTTTCTCCATCTCCTCTAATTCTGCATTAAAAATGTGAAGTCAGCATCTTTTGCAAATCGGAAAGAAGAGATGGAGGATGCTGAGCATGATCACACACACCTGTGATATCAGCACAGTACTGGGGCAGGATTGCCATGGATTTGAGGCAAGCCTTGGCTCCATGGTGAGTTCAAGGCCAGCCTGGACTACATAGGAGACCCTGTCTCAAAAACCAATAAAAAATATAAAATCACAAAACAAAACAGAACAAGAGACGGAATGAGAAGAGAAAGTAGGAAAAGGATGGAAAAATAATTGAGCTGTTTTATGCATGTGTATCTATCTGTATAATTTATAGACATATAAGATATATAACTGTATCAGACTTGTATCTGAATACATTATGAGCCTTCTTCTCTGAAGAATAAGGATGTATAAGTTGGCACTGTCTACATCGTAATTCCTTTTTTCTTCCTTTATGGCCCCAGAAAACACCATTTGATATAGTTATTTAATTTTATGATCTTTTCACTAAAATCCTTGAAATTCTTTAATACGTTTTCCCTGAAATCTTGGTAAATGAGCCTTCAGAATTGTTTTATGCTAGGTCTTATTTGCAATACATTGAAGTTACACGTAGTTTTCTAGGTCTTATGATGTTTATGGCTCTCTTTTTCACTTTCTAAACTTTATTAATTCAGATACCACAAAATACTTCCTAAAAGTCTTTGTTGCATATGTTGATTTTTGAAAAGAACACTCTTTTCATTTTATATCCACTAATGTCTTTCTGGATCTGTGATACAATATAAATATTTCTGCTGAAATAGTTCTGTTGAATATTTACTATGCTGTATTAGATGGTCAATTTGTTTGTATCTGTCCTTTATGTTTGATGGTAAACTACAGAGATCATAAACTGCATCTGACTCATTTGAATTTTGTGTTCCCAACATTGGAATTCCTATGTGTTACATTTATTTACAGAGAATCAATAGTGTTTTAAAGAAGTCTTTTTATGCTAGAGGAGACAAATATAATTCATACAGTTAAAATGTATGCACTCGATCTACTAGAAGGTATAAAATATATCAAAATAAAAAAATTATAAATAATAAGTTTAGGGAAATAAGAATATGTTGATCATGCCCTTTTAAGTAGAGTGGCTAGGATGAACAAGAACATTATGGAGTTCTGGAAAGTAGCCACATGGTAATGGGGAAGGACATTTCTATAAATAAAAATGAAGTGTGAAAACCACCAGGACTGAGTTTCTCTCGTGTTGGAGCAATAAGAATGACACTGATTGAACAAAACAGGTACAGTAAGAATGACAGAAAAATCAGGTACGTAAGTGTAGGTCAAATAATGTTGTCTTTCAGTACTTTGTAATAACTTGGCTTTGCACTGAGGAAACAGAGTACCAATGAAGAATTCTGGAAAGAAAAGGAGTACATATCATTTAAATGGTTCCTCCATCTTCATAAAATGTAAAATCTGAAGCATGTTAACCAAGAGGGTAATGGCAAGTAATAATAGTAGCTTGAAATAGATTCTGGGTGATAGGAGTCGAAAGAGTGTCTGATTATGAATATATCTTGCTCAAAGAGTATCTGCTCATGAGTATATTTTGCTTATAGTGGCAACTGGGTGTCTTGATGAACCATGTATGTGTTGTGACAAGAGGACAAAGAAACAGTTTCCATGGTGTTGCTTGAAATCTTCCAAAGATAAAGATGTCATAATCTGAACTGGAGAAAGCTGTAGTTGGAACATGATTGGGGATGGGAAGATAAGTATTGCACTTTCATACCTTGAATTTGACAGGTCAAGCCCCTCATTCAGAGAAGCCAAGAAGAAAGTTGGATACAACCTAAGAACTGAATATCCATCAGTGATTGAGGTGAGCTTCATAAGGATGAGAGTTTCTGGTTTGTAAGTGGCATTAATGACCCAGAGACCAGATAAGATCACCAAGTAAAGCAACAACAACAGCAGAAAGAATAACAATCAACACAAAAAGTGAATGGCTAAAAAAACTGATGTGTGACACACCAATCCAAAGACAAAGAATAATAAAAAGACAAAAGAAATATCAGAGAACAGGTTCCCCACAAGTTAAGTGAAAATAACACATCAAGAAAATGTCTTTTCAAATGAATTAGCTTTTTGACATTCCCCCCAATCAGCATATGTTTACTCTATTGACTCTATATGAAAGATCTTTTTTACAAATAAATACTTGTAAAAATTTAATTAAATATACTGTTTGTTTTTTTCTAGGTTTTATGGAAAAAGCCTGTATTTGCTTTGTAGTCCCTGTGATCTTATGTCCATATTTTTCTATTTATTTATATATGATAAATTTGGTCTTCTCCACATTGGCTAAAGATCTATTTTCCTGTTTCCTATCATTTTTCTTTTACTTTGCTCTTTAACTTATCTATATTTTGAGTTTCTCATATAAAGGAAACCATGTGCTAGTTAAGGTAATGTGTCTGATTTATTTCACTTACCGCTGTACTCTCAAGATGCATCCACAAATGCCTCAAGTTTATCCTTTGGGATAATGTAGTCCTCCGTGGTGTATAAATACCAGAGTTTCCCTATACATTCATCTGTTGATGAAGCTATAGGTCATTTCCAAGATTTAGCTACTATGTGGTGAGCTACACCCACAAGTATGCATGTATTGCCATATATCACAGATCTGACTCTTTTAGGAACACAGCTAAAGGGAGAATACCTGGAGATCTGGAGAGGGAAAGAAGAGGAAGGAATCAAATGACCAAATATATGTTATACACATTTGCCAGATCCACATGTTGAAAGTCCTCACTATGTACAGCAACAAATACTAATACAAGTATAAAAATTAAAAACCTCAAACATAAATTGTCTAGGTATAGAGTGGATTCTAAAGAGCATTGTTCTTTCCATCTCTCTGAAGAAGTTGGATAACTTTTGAAGAATAACCTTTTCTTAACTGTTCAAATAGAATAATTTCAAAATATGATTTGAAAGCATGTTAAACTTCAGATTGTAGTGTCATTATAAAAGAGAAACAGTAGTTCCTGAAAAGTTAAAATATTTGCTTTTTTCAATATTTTCTCAAAAGTAGACAGTGCATTTTTTACATGCAATAACTATTTTGCTAAAGAATATTGCAAGTGATTTTACTGACAGCTCCTTTTGAAAATTTGAAAATTAGGACATTAGACAGAGGGAGGCAGTAAGCTTAGCCTTTGTATATCAGAAATTTCCTACTTAATGAAGTAAAGTTCTGCTAATAGTATTGTCGGTAAATTCAGCTGGGAATTCAACCTGTTTATTACATTATGATACAAACTGTTTCAAAGGATGTGAATTTTATGTTGTTATTAAGTTGTTTTTCTCTTAAAACAATACAACACAGGATACTTAGACATGAGATAAAATAGCCTCTTATATATCTAATTTCCAGTGTGGTAATAAGTCTTATAATGGCATTTTTATCAATAAATGAATACTTAATGAATTCAAAATGAAACTTATTCCAAATGATTAATGTTTACTTTTAATTCATTATACACTCTTGTTTCTCAAGGTAGCTAAATCCATATGGCAAATATAGAAATGTGAACTATCACTTTTAATAGTTGGAATTCAAAACTGAACCCAAGACACTATCAAATCAATAGTTTTAAGACTCAGCCTAACTGGCAAAGGACAAATAGAAGTTAATACACTGAAAGGACATATTAAAGTGTGAGTCAAATATGAAACCACCGTTATCCTTCAGAAGCTTACTTGCTTAATAAAATACTCTGAAGTCTTGTGACATTTAAAACAGAATGGATTCTAAGATATGAAGTTGAAAAAACCGAAAAACAAAAGGCAAATTAGCCCAAAATAGTGAAAGCTGAAGAACAACCATTTAACTCACTGGGAAAAAATAAATTAGATCAAACTAAAGACAAATTCATAAAAGAATGCATTGAAAATAGTTTTACTTTTTTTAAGAAAAAGTGTTCAGGGAGGCCAGGGAGATGGCTCAGTGGAATGTGTTTCCCTTGCAAGCACAAGGGCCTGAGTTCAATCCCCAGTTAAAAACAAAACAAACACAAAAAAAAACCCACTTGCCATTCTCCTGCTTAGTCATCTACAAGAATAAGTAGCCAAGTTCTGGCACAAAATAGTGTCACCACACCCAGTATAAAAAACCATGGTGTTTTATTTTTTTTTTTTTCAGAACCAGGGGTTGAACTCAGGTCCTTGTACTTGCCAGGGGAGTGCTTATTCCTCGGAGCCATTTCCCCGATCCCTCAGTAGTTTTGTCAAATAGAAATTTTTAATTTAAATATATTTTAATTATTATCTTAACATCCTAATTGGGCTAACGTGAGTACAATGATTTCAATAGTTATGTTTAATGTACCTTTGACTGTAAAGTTTTCTTTTTCATGTAATGGTCTTTACTCCAAAAATATGATAAGGCCAGGCAGATAGCTCAGCAGACTAAAGCACCTACTTAGGCAGGCACGGGAACTGAGGTTTGATCTCTGGTATGCTGTGCCAGACCAGCCCCTGGGGCACACTGAGACAGTGACTGAGACTAGGTGTGGTGGTGCACACCTACAATACCAGCTCTTGTGAGGCTGAAAACAGGAGGATCATTACAAGTCCAATCTGTGTAGTGAGACCCTGTTGTCCCTGTACCAAATACATAAAAAATGCTAATTTTATTAACAGAGAGGAAATACTCATGATTTTTCCTCTTACTATACAGCAGGTATCTGCAAACTATAGCATAAGATCAAATTTGACCCAATATGCCTATCTATGAATGGTGCAAAAGAGAAGTGTTTTTTTTTCAAAAAGCAAAATAGAAATATTTTAGTACAATGCAAATTTCTGCAAAAATGACAATTTCATAGCTCATAAATGAAGTTTTATGTGAACACAATCTGGCTTATCAGTTTATGTATAGTTATATTCACATTACAAGAGCAGAGGTACTCAGACCAGACAGCTTACAGGCCACAAAGTCCATGTTGATATCTATATAGCCTTTTTATAAAAAAGTTTGATGATAAGGCATGGAGAAATTATTTTAATGACTATTCAATTATTTACACTGCTGAGAAAATAAAATGGATGATTAAACACACTGCTGATTAAATATAAACTCTATTTTTATAGATTTTATAAAATCTATTTTTATATATTTTAGTTTTCCACCTGAATCAAGCCAAGATTATATAACTATGACCAGAAAACAAAAATGTAAAAATATCTGGCTGTATAATATTTCAAATAAACACCAATGCTCAAAGTGTAAGACAGATTTTTTTTCCAGTGGATTTGGTACAGAGTTTCACTATCAGCTTGAACTTGTAGTGATCCTCCCATTTTCAGCCTCCCCAGTACTAGGATTACAGGTGTGCTCTTGCATGCCCAGTGACCTTGGCAAGCTCAGCATACCCAAGGGTGGGCTTTCGCAGCATGTGGGCCCGTGATCAAACTCTGTCTCTGTGCTTGCCTAAGCAAGTACTTAGTCTGCTGAGCTATCTCACTGGCCAAGATTATTTAAAATATTTAAGCAATGCTGATTTCCTCCTCAACATAGTTCACATATGTGAAGTGAGAGCGTTTTAATTATATTTCTAAACTGTATCATTTGGTGAATAAGCTAAATATAATAACACTTTCAATGTTTTTATTTATTTTATTGAGAAAAAATAATAAGAGTTTCAAAACTGATTAATAGGACATTTTCAATAATTAATACATTGTACATTGTTATCTTCTTAATGGTTATCCATAGTACAAGATGCAGACAGGATATCCTGTCCAAAAAATATTAGTACAAATATTTCTGCTCATTGAAATAAGTGAGAGGAGCTGTATAACTATCCTAACTATTCTGTATATACAGATACAAAATTGTCCTTCCCTTTAGCCCCTTTTTTTGTTTATTCCTGTCAGAGATGGGAATTGCATTGGCATCTAAATACTATACGTGTGTGAATTCAGAAAAACAATCCAACACAGTCCAGCAGTCCACAATAGTAGTGGGTTATCCACAGATTGTTGACTTGAGCCTTTCACAGCTCAGCATATTAATATGGCTTTACTTTATGTACCTCGTTTTTGTACTTTTCTGTTGGATGGTTAAGACCAAGATAAAGCAAGACCTATACAGTAAGAAATGAAACTTTTGTATCTGATAAGGTCAGTCAAGTACCCTCAGGATTTATCCTGTAACCCTGTACCACACTTTGTAGATCCTTTGTAAGTGTCAGCCATTTGGATGAGTCACAGCCATTGCTTGATCAGTTTGCTTTCTGGAAAGCCTGAGAGAATGTTTTCTCTCCATGTGACTGTCCTTAGGCACACTCTACATAATCAGTCACTTTCTTCTGGGGCCCTATAATTTCCTTGATCAGAAAATTTGGGACACAACTGAGTTATATGGTGTTACAGTATAGGTTCTCCTATGTCCTGAATCTTCACTGATCTTTCTTTCTTTCTTTCTTTCTTTCTTTCTTTCTTTCTTTCTTTCTTT
>NW_004524726.1:1372575-1373970 GCF_000260255.1 Octodon degus
ATGGAACAGGTATTTTCCATCAAGTATTGATATGTTACACATTAAGTCACTACATAATAGGGAGATAGAAATTTAACAATATGAAAAATATTAAAAGAATATGAACAAACAAGTACATATTTTTACACAGAAATTTAGAAATCTAAACTTATAGGAACATTGTAGCAAGACAGTTCTGTTATATTATTTATGCATTTATTTTTTTGCAGAACCAGGGATTGAACTCAGGCTATTGCACATGCCAGGGAAGTGTTTACTCAATTGAACCATCTCCTCAGCCCCCATTATTTTTTTTTTCACTTGTGTATTTTGTTATTTATTACTCATTAAAAAAAAAAAAACATTTACTTGAGAGACAGTATGGTAATAATTGGTATGTCATGACAAGAAGTACGTATTTAGGAGATCAGAATGACAGGCATTCAAAGTGCGACCCTTCTGTTACACATTGCTATCTTCAGTTCAGTTGCTTGGTGCACATGTAACATGATGGATAGTTAGTCCGGGTGAGAATCCTAGCAATTAACTGCTAGCTTCAAAAAACTGCTGATGTTTCTCAGAAGCATTGCCTGACCATTTTTTTTTCGGACTCAAGGATTCACCTCAGACCCTTGCACTTAAGGTGGAAGCATTTATCTACTGAGCCATCTCCCCAGCCCCTGCCTTGTCCACCTTGTGGGTATAAATGTATGGCTTTGTCCCTGTCCTGTTTCCCAGCTTTTCTCTTTGCCCTCTCCTAATTGTCCAATCCTCAAGTTCTTGCTTTGCTTTTATTTATTATTTATTTATTATTTTATTTTTTTGCAGAACTGGGGATTGAACTCAGACCCTTGTGCTTGCTAGGGAAGCACTTATTTCACTGAGCCATCTCCCCTGCCCCCTTGCTTTGCTTTTAATTGTGTTATACCTTTCTATTTGCATTTCTTCTTTTGAATTCTTATACTGGGGAGACTATATGATATTTACACATGTGGGTATGATTTATTTCACTTATGTGGATACTTAGTGTGGCATCTACTTAAATATAAATGCTTCAAGTTTATCATTCTTTATAGCTGTGTAAACACTCCATTACTTAAAAATAGCACATTTTTTTAACCATTCCTCATTTGAAGGGCATCTTGTTTGTTTCCAAGATTTGGCTATCACAAATTATGCTATTATAAACATAGGTACACATTTTTATCACTATGATATGACTTTTTAGGTGATTTTGCTTGGCTTTGTTTTGGGTGGAACCAGGGATTGAACTCAAGGTCTTGTGCTTGCCAGTCAAGCAATTATTCTACTGAGCCATCTCCCCGGCCCCATGATATGACTTTTTAGTTCCTCTGGGAAAATTCTAAGTAGAGGGATAGATAGCTGGTTTGAATGGGATTTCCAGTGCTAGTGTCT
>NW_004524726.1:1374214-1385072 GCF_000260255.1 Octodon degus
TCCTTTGAGAAATGTATGTTCATCTCGGATACCCATTTCTGGATTGGGGCTTTTAATTTAGGGGACCGCATGATTTTTAATTCTTTATAAATTCTAGATATCAGACTTTTGTTTGAGGGCTTATTAGTTAAGATTTTTTTTTGAAATTTGTGGGTAGTCTTTTCAGTTTGTTCATAATTTCTTTTAAAGTACAAAAACTTCTCAATAAGAGTTGGGCCCAGTTGTTAATTGTTTCAAGTGTTACCCATGCTATTTGATTTTTGTTCATGAACTCTTTGCCTACCCCTATATCATCAAGAGTGCCTCCTACTTACTCTTCAAGGAGATATAGTGTTTCTGTTTTAATGTTTAATCAATTTTGACTTTAGCTTAGTGTATGGTGATAGACCTGGGTCAGGTTTTAGCTTTCCACATGTAGAAAGCCAGTTTTTCCAGCATCATTTGTCAAAGAGGCTATCTTTCTTCTAGTAAGCATGTTTGGCCCATTTGTCAAATATCAAGTGGCTGAGTGTGTTCATAGAGGCCTCTCCATCTTCTAATCTATTCCACTGATCCTCAGTTCTATTTCATTGTCAATACCATGCTGATTTTATCAAGTAGCATTTTGTATAATTTCAAGTCAAGAATTGTAATGCCTCTTGCCTTGTCTTTGTTGGCCAGGATTGCCTTTGCTATTCCAGGTCTTTTCTGGTTCCAAATACACTTTAGGAATGATATCTCTAGGTCTGTGAAGTTTGTTGGTGGTAGTTTGATAAGGATTGCACTAAATCTGTATAACAATTTTGGGAGTATGGCCATCTTCACAGTGTTGCTTCTTCCTATCCTGTAGCAGGAAATATCTTCCATGTTGTGAAATCCTCCATGATCTCTCTTTTCAAAGTACTGTATTTTTCCATGAAAAGATCTGTGACTTCTTTAGTTAGATGAATTCCAAGGTACTTCATTTTCCATGGTGCTATTGTAAAAGGTATTATTTCTATAATTTTCCTCTCAGTGTGTTTGTTATGTGTGTAGTGGGATGCTATTGACTTTGCATCCTGCTATGCTACTGAATTTTTTTTTTTTTTTTGGTACTGGGGCTTGAACTCAGGACCTTGTGCTTGCCAGGCAAATGCTTGTTCTACCAAGCTATCACCCTGGCCTGATGCTACTGAATTCATGTATTAATTCTAGTATCTTCTTTGTGGAGTTTTTTGGGTCTTCCAAGTAAAGTATCAGGTCATCTGCAAATAATAATAATTTAACTTCTTCTTTACCTATTCTTATTTGTTTTATTTCTCCCTCTTGTCTAGCTCTAGCTAATAATTCCAGAACTATATTGAATAGGAGTGGTGATAGAGGACATTCTTGTCTTGTACCAGATCTAAGAGTAAAAGATTTCAGTTTTTCCCCATTTAGAATTATATTAACCATGGTGTTGTCATAGATGGCCTTTATCAAATTGAAGTAGAGGACATCTATTCCAATTTTCTGCAGGACTTTGAACATGAATGAGTGTTGGACTTTGTCAGTAGCCTTTTCTGCATCAATTGAAATGGTCATGTTCTTTTTAGATTTCACTCCATTGATATAGTGTTATTACATTTATAGATTGTTGAATATTGAATTATCCTTTTAGCTGTGGGATAAATCCTACCTGGTCATAGTGTACAATCTTCTTCATGATTTGCTGTATTCTATTTGTAGGATTTTATTGAGAATTTTTGCTTCTATTTTCATGAAGGAGATTGGCCTGCAATTCTTAGTTGTGTCTTTCCTTGGTTTTGATATCAGAATAATACTTGTCTCCAGGAATGATTTTGGGAAAACTCTTTCCTTTTCAATTTCATTGAAGAGTTTGAGGAGTGTAGGGCTTATATCTTCTGTAAATTTCTTATATAATTCAGCAGTGAGTCCATAAGGACCTGGAATTTTCTTTTTCAGCAGGCATTTTATTACATTTTGTGTTTCATTGGCTGTTATTGGGTTATTGAAATATTGTTATATCTTCTTGATTCAGTTCTGGTAATTTGTACTTCTTTAGAAATCTGTCCATTTTGTTTGTGTCTTCTGTTAGCGTAAATATTCTCTAAGTAGCTATTGATTATCATCTGAGTTTCCACTGGGTCTGTGGTGATTACACCCTTTTCATTCCTTATTGCTTGTATTTGAATTTTTTCTTTCTTCTTTTTGATGACATTAGCTAGTGGTTTATCAATTAATATTTTCTCCTTAAGAACCAGCTGTTTGATTCATTAATTCTTTGAACTGTTTCCTTTGTCTCAATGGAATTAATTTCTGCTCTAACCTTTATTACTTCTCGTCTTTGGGCTCTGAGTTTGGTTTACTCTTCCTTTTCTAGATGTTGGAGGTGTAGAATTAGGGTGTTTATTTGTTCCTGTTCTGTTTTCCTTATGTGTCATTTCACAGCTATGACTTTCCCTCTGAGTACCGCTTTCATCACATCCCATTAATTCCAATGAGTCATGGTTGAATTTTCATTGACTTGTAGATATTGCTGAATTTCATGTTTAAATTCAGCTGTGACCCAATGATTGCTGAATAGGATATTGTTTAATTTCCATGTATTTAGGGGTTTTTCTGGTTTCTTTTGTCATTTATTCCCAGTTTCAATGCACTGTGGTCACATAATATGCATGAGGTAATTTCTTTTTTCTTGCATATATGTAAGCATGAGCTATGGACCAGTATGTGGTCTATTTTAGAAAATGACCCATGCGCAACTGAAAAAAATGTGTATTCAGCTGTGTTTGGGTGGAACACTCTGTATATGTCCAGCAAGTCCATTTATTTCAAGCTCTGATTCAGTTCTGCTACTTTGCTCATTTTTTGTCTTGTTGACCTATCCCTTTGTGATAAGAGGCTGTTAAGGTCTCCTGTTAAGAATGTGGTATTGGATATAAATTTTTTATGTCCATCAATATTTGTCTTATATAGTTGTGTGCTCCCATGTTTGGTGTGTAGATATTTATGATTGCTACCTAGTCCACTTTAATTTTTCCCCTAACTAGTATATAGTGGCCTTCTTTATTTCATTTGATCATTCTTGGTTTGAAGTTAAGATTGGAGATTCTCCAAGGATGCTGTGTCATCTCACTTCTTCTTCATGTGCTTCTGCTTTCAACACTTTGTTTGAAAATGCAGATCTTCTTGAAGACCCTCACTGGGAAAACCATCACCCTCTAGGTGCAGCCCAGTGACACCACTGGGAACGACACAGTCAAGATCCAAGACAAGGAGAGCATCTCCTCTGACAAGAAGAGGCTGATCTTTGCTGGCAAGCAGCTGGAAGATGTTGACACCCTCTCATTACAACATCCAGAAGGAGTCCACCCTGCACCTGGTGCTTCATTTCAGGGGAGGTGTTTGTGCTTCCCCTATATTTTAAGCTTTCAACAAGTTCCATTGCACTTTAATAAAGTTCTTGAATTCAAGAAGAAGAAGAAGAAGAAGAAGAAGAAGAAGAAGAAGAAGAAGAAGAAGAAGAAGAAGAAGAAGAAGAAGAAGAAGAAGTTGAGACCAGCTGAAAACAGGATTGCTACCCCCACTTTTTTTCTGAGGTGCTGGGGCATGTAGAATTATTTTCCATCCCTTGATCTGCAGCCTATGAATTTCTTTGAGTTAAGGGTGTTTCTTGCATACAGCACATTGTTGGATTTTGTTTCTTAATCCAGTGTGTCTGTCTATTTTTCTTAATTGGTGAATTGAGTCCATTTTCATAGATGGTTATAATTGAGATGCATTGACTTACAATTAACATGTTATTTACCTGCTGTTGTTTGCTTCTTTTTATCCTGCATTTAATTGTTTGCCCTATTTATTGGGTTCCTTCTGTTCTCATTCAAGGACTTCTGATTATTTTGCTCCCTCTCTAGAACATCTTTCAGTAGTCTGTATAGGGTTGGCTTTGTCTTCATGAAATTCTTTAGTTGTTCTTTGTCATGGAAATATTTCACTTCTCCATCAAACTTGAAACAGAGTTTTGTGGTCTATAGTAGTCTAGGTTGGAATTTGTTTTCACAGAGTACTTGAAGTACTCTGTTCTCTGATCTTCTTGCATTCATGGTTTTTGAAGAGAAGGCAGCCATAATTCTGATGGGGTTTCCTTTGAATATGATCTGCTTCTTTTCTCAAGTGGATTTCAGTATATTATTCTTGTGCTGGATTTTTAGGATCTTGACTGTTGTATGTCTCAGTATGTTTTTAGTTGAAGTTATTTGGTGTTTTGTATGCTTCGGTTACCTGAATGTCAGATTGTTTCCTCATATTTGGGAAGTTTTCTGCTATTACTTCTGCCCACATTCTTTTTATATCATTTGTGCTGACTCCATCTTTCTCATTGATGCCTATTAGTCTCACATTGTTCATCTCTGCATCATCTTGCAGGTAATAAATTATTTTTTCCTGCATCCTTTCTTACCTTTTCACTAGCTGCACCAGCATCTTCAAGATCTGAAACTGTCTTCACTTTCACTCACACAGTTTTACAGACTTGTGATTGAGATTTTAAGTTCCTCTATATCTCTGTGATTCTGCTTCATGCCATCTATTTGATTTCTGTATTGCTAATATAAGGAATCTGTCATTTTTCTAATGTTCTCTATTTTTTTTATCAATGTCTTCTTTAGAAGCAATTATTAATTCTTTTACTGCAGAGTTTTTTTTTTCAGATTGGGTTTCCTCCATATGTTTCTGTATTTTATTCTTTACTTCAGTTGCTATGAATTCAGAAATTTCTTTTTTTATTTCAGAGATTAATTCTGCTCTCAGTTCTCTACACCTTTCTGCTGTTGTTTCTTTACTTCTGATGCTATTAAAATACATTTCAGCCGAGCTAGTGTCCTCTGCACTTGTCCTAGGTGGTCATTGGTTTTCCTCCATATGTTTCTGTATTTGATTATTTACTTCAGATGTTGTCAACTCAAAGATTTCTTTTTTATTTCAGAAATTGACTCTGCTAGAGTTCCTCTATACCTTTCCGCTGGTGTTTCTTTACTTCCGACGATATTAATAAATACATTTCAGCTGAGCTAGTGTCCTCTGCACTTGTTCTGGGTGGGCTCGATGCCTGAGATTGCATTTTTCTCCTTGTCCTTATCATTTCATATTGCACTGACCTCTCACCTTTTTTGTAAAGCTTTGGTGCAGTGATAACATTAGCACCTACTGAAATTTGGGTGGAGATCTATTAATTTTGAGTTTATGCACTTGTGCCTGGCTCAGGTCTAGCTGTTGTGTTCAGCTCCATCCTGCTGAAGCCCTTGGAAGTGAACCTGTTTGCCCCTCTTGCACAACAGTGAACGTGTGGTGCCCCTCTGTTGTTCCCCTGACACAGTGGGCACAGGGGAGCGCAGAAGCTCTCCCACACACTAGCCAGGACTAGGCCTGGTCTTGGGTGGATCTGGGGTGCCAAGAGATTTGCAGAAGTTCTTACTCACTGGGAGGGCTTGGGGGCAAGGATCCTGAGACTTGGAGGAGTCCTGAGGGTGTAGTACAGGATCTCACTAATGCTGCATGCCTGAATTTTGGTCCAGAGCAGTCCCCTGTTTTTATCTAAAATATGTTGTTTATTCTATAATTGCTTTATAGTAATTCAATTATTATATACTAATGAACAAATTCAATCTATTAAAACTTCATTTGTCTAATCAACTTGAAATATTCATCAAAAAGATGCACAATATTAGGTATATTATTGCTGTAATAATATTTCCTTATTTATCTTGGGAAAAGATGATTTCTAGTCATTTCTAAAGAATGTACCCTGAAAAAGGAACAAGACAAATAATGAGTAAAAGCCTCATTTATAATAACACAAATTTACTTCCATGTTTCCTTTTATGTAAGTGTTTCTGTACACTGCATGAAAGGAACAAGAGTCAGTAAGAATCAGATACCTCTCATAATAAAATCTAAAAGTTCTCATAAAAGGAAAATGAAAAATTCTGAAAAATAAAAAAGGATCAATTAACAGCAAATCATGCATAATTGGGGCATTTAAAAATTAAAAGCAAGAAACAGGTTAACATTGCTATTAAAAATTTCCCATAATCTCATTATAAAAATATATACTTTATCAATAGTCAGAACAGAATGGAAAGCAAGGCGGAAAGCACCTGTCTATAGCTGGTGTTACAGTTAACAACAACCACCTTGAAGGGTGAGAAAAGAAGGCAGTGGGTTGGGGATACACACTTTTTACTACATTTCTCACAGTTTCTATGTTAACTTGGGAAGATTAGTTGTTATCTCTGTTCTTCAATTTTGTTAATGTATGCGATGAAATTAAGCATACATGACTTAAATTGTTACTGTGAAGACCATTATCTAGTGCATCAGGGTTTGTGTAACAAAACACTCGTGGCCAGATTTTTCACAAGCATAGGAAGTATCTGTTATAGTTCTGGAAGCTGGAAGGCCTAAACCAAAGTGCCAGCAGACTCAGTGTCTGATGAGACCGCTCTCTCAGCTACGGCAACATTTCACTGTGTACTCACCAGGTAAAGAGCAAACATTAACATGGGGACCCTTCTAGGGGCCTTCACGAGGCTGAAGCTTCAGCACTGAAAACTTAATCAACTCCCTCAGATCTCTCTTCTTATGATATGATCACTGTGGACATTAGGCTTCATGTATAAATTTAAGAAGAAAGGTACAAACATTCAGAACATAGTAGTTATGTAGGAAAATGTGCTAAGTATTTTGTTTGTTGTTTGGTGCACAATAATTATTAAATTGTAGGTACAGTTAGAAACTTTAGGGGAAAGTTTTATATATTTTCATAATTCCAGTGATTTCAAATATTTTTAGTGCTTCTCTAAGCTTTTAATCCTTTTGCATACACCAACAATAGTAGTAAAAATATAATAAACTTTCTCAGAATTTAACCTACAGCTTGAACACTCAATATAATTTATTTCAAAGTAGCACTAATTTTGTACTTGTGTTTTCACCTACTAATTAATTGTGTATTTTCCCTCCCATTTTTGTACAAAATTGTTCCCGACCACATCATTTAGATGAGCTGCTAAATTATTTGGCCAGCAGGTATTTTTACAGATGTACCCAAACTTGGTCAATGTTAAAAGATTTTGTTTTGAAAAGTTTAATGAATTTGTACAATGCATCTTGATTGTTGGTCAGGAAGTGGGGAAAACAAACACAGAATTCTTTTTTACATAAGTTGTCTTTGGGTTCTTTAAAAAGGGTACATTATCCTCTTTAGATTGGCAAAAGAGCCTTGGGTCAACAATTTATAATGAGAGTAAATGTGTTTTTTCTTTGTAAGTGTAACAGTTACTGACAAACTTTGGCAAGAGAAGCTCAATTTTAAGCTTTATTTTTAATATTATTGGGAACTAATAGTAACTGAGATAGTTGGTCAAGCCCCTTCATTGCAGATAAAACTGCTTTGTTAGGAGCATTCTTTAAGGAGAAGGACAGGCAGGATGAGAATCTTACAATCATAAACAAAACAAATACAGTGAACAATACTGTTTTTAAAAGTAGCTAATGTTATCATTTATAAAAAATAATATATTTTAGCTAAGTGATATTTGGGGAAATTTTTTCTCATTAGACATTTAATTTTGAAAAAGATTTCCTGAGCATATTAGTTGCTGTAATGAATGGTACAAATGAATGTGACTAGAAATTTAATACTTAAAAGTGTTAAAATCAAATCAATTCTTTGATAATTCTAAAGGAAATAAAATTAAAAAACTGGAGTATCAAATTTAAATAGTTCATTCTTGTGAATACCATCTGAGTGTAAATTACAAGGCATTATAAATTCAGAAGATAAAAACAGACTTGGTTTACAAGTGCTTCAATTAAACCATCAATGAAAGTTGATTATTTTAGTCAATCCTTCAAAATATCATCATATTTGTTTAATTTGCTTTACTTCCAAATTACTGAAAGTAGAAAAACAAACTACTTTTGGAATTTTTATGTAAATTTGTTTACGTATTTTACACTATTGAGATCAAAATTATCTAGAAGAGTCAAATGTAATGTAGAGAATGCTTCAAGTTACTATGGGCCTTGAAATAACTTTATTTCTTTTCAGCTCCTAGTACTTCACAAGATACAATCAAAAATATTTTATACATTATGAAAATTTTGAACATTGCATAATCATATGAATTAGCTAAATCCAGGTACTGAGGATATAGTATTTACTATGCTCATATTTATAGTTATTTTGTGTCTAGAGATAACATTATATGAATAGCATTTATTTTTCTGTATAAAATTTATGGTATGTTAATCATTATTCTACCTTATAATTTTCTCTTTAATCTAGCATACATGTGTACTAATTTAAACATAACTAGCTGAATCATTAGCTGTATTTAATTTTTATGGACATTTAGATCCATAAACATATCAAAGTAAGCCTAAATTTTCAAGGCAAAAGTTTTATATACCTTCTAAATAATTCCTTTAAATATTTTGTTAGATTTTCAAAGGATCAAAAAGAAGAAATACGATACATCTATCTTTTAAAGTTACATTTGACTTCACAGAAATATAGTGAATATGTGACATGCAGTTGTAACATGTTACAGTAATATTTTGTAGAACAGGTAAACATGAAACCATTTCTTACATTGTAATAAAAAGAAAACTTTGAATAGAAAAGCAAAAATACTATAATTTTCTAATCTGCACTAAACTTGAGTGTTCTCTGATTAAATATATATTTTCATTTTTTATCAGTTGAATTATTTATATTATTAAAATACAAATGTTTTAATATAGCAATATGTGATAAAATAAAAACAAATTAAATAGAGTAGTGTGCAGATAAACTGCACTAGAATTGACTCAACAATTTCTGCTGAAACTGCACTAATTTAACAATTTCAATCTGTACTTAGAAGTAAACGCAGATTACAATGATTATACAGTAACACAAAAGGCAGTTCTATAACAAGAACTAATAATTTTAACACATATTTCACTTTAAAAAAACACCCAGGTACATAAGGCAAAAACGTGAAACTGGAAAAAAATCAAAGGTTCACAAATATAACTAAAATTTAAGAACACCTTAGTAATTGACAGCTAAAGGAAGCGGAATAATCTGTAGTAGAACAGTTCACTTCTTCAAAGCATTCCCACTGGAGCATTGCACTGTATGCAAGAACTGCAGAGGATACAGCCTTCTGTCACAGGAACTATTTAACGTGAAGAGTTCTACCAAGTTAAATGTTGGAATAATTGTCATAGGATTACCCTAGATAACTAAAATTTCACGACAATTTAGTCAGTATACATGTGGTCCTGCTCTTGTAGTCATTACTTTTGATAATAAACTTAATAATGTTTATTGCTTGTTAGTTTTCAACTTTCCTTTGTGTTCCCATATATTATTATTCAAATAGTAGAAGCATTTGAGTATTTTCAGAATGTGGTAGAAAAACTGTGAAGAACACAATTTAAGCTCCAGATCATACCTCATGCAAAACACATTAAACTTCAGATCATCCTAAGGTAAATCAATGTCATTTTTCTCTTGCCAAGTCACAAAGTGATATCTCTGTTACCTCACACCTTTTTTCTTTACAATTAATGTTTTCATGATTACGAAATAGAAAAATGACAAACACAAAACATTTATTAGCAAGGTAGCTAGATAAGAGATACTCCAGCATCCAGCTCTTCAGATCTGAGATGTTAATGTCATAATATGATCCTGAAATAAAATCAAGATTAATTTTAAGCACTATTCCATGTTAATGTAAATTTATTTTTATTTTTTAAATTTTATTTTAAAGAGAAATAGAAAAGTAGAAATAAAACAAAACAGAGTTTCCAATCAAGCTATTGAGAGAATAACAATAATGAATACATTGGATAGTGTTATCTTCATAGTAGGCACTCAGTATAATATGTAAGCATAAAATATTGTTTAAACAATATTTGCACAATTTTTTCAATATTTTATTGCAAATTAACTTTCTTTTTTAATGTTAGGAGTATAATAAACTTTTCATGGATACTGCTAGAAGGGGAAAGATAGATATATATAAAATGAATGAATAATATTACAATAACATAGATGAACAAGGAAAATTTTGTTACATTTCTTCAGAAAATTTTCCCTATGGAAACAAACTTTAAAATGATATGTAAACCATTTTGATTCTTCCTGGTGCCTTCTCCAAATTGCTCATTTTCTGTGCATACACTTATTCCTCCTCTTCCTGCACCATTTACTAAGTGGTATCATGAGAGCAGCAAGTAGAATTTATCCCTGCAGTGTGGACTTCTGTCAACGTGAGAAGAAATGAGAAGGAAGGACTAGCAGAGCAATGCCCAGAAGCTCTCGGCATCTTGTTTAGGGGAAGCTCGCAGGGACACAATGGTCCTCGCCTGGATGGTCTGCTCCTCTGCGCTGGAGAGGTCAGCAATCCTAGAGAAAGGGGAGGGATTAAACAATTTCCAGGTTTTTTGAAATGAGAGCACCTACTATTTAAAAAAATTAATTGAAAGAGATTTCCAATTATTAAAAAATTTCTTTGTTTTATTATAGCTAAGAACTTGACAAAGTTTGTGTGACTATTCTGCAAAGATTTAAAGACTGCAGGCAAAATGTATTAAAAATAAAAATTATGTAAACAATAAAAATAGAAGGGAACTAAAAATGACTGTACCATTTATACATTCACCTATTATAACACTAATACTAATGATAAATATTTAAAAAGGAAGTCAATAGACATATTCTCTGGATTAAATATCACCACACTTCTTTTGACAATATTAAGATGAAATACTATTTTAACTCTAGCTTATGACAATAGAAATGCTGCAGCTTCAAAGTTATTCGGAATCAAACAACAATATG
>NW_004524726.1:1385332-1386828 GCF_000260255.1 Octodon degus
TGGAAAAGAAATTCATTTAGACAGACCTTTTTCCAATTTCAAGGAAGGACAAGGATGTAATTTTTGGACTAATTCTTTTTGTTTTTTTTTTCTTATAAATCTATTTATATGCTGTTTATAATAAAATGTACGTTCAATAAAATAGCGAGATACAGAAAGTTTGAAAATAAATTGTAAAGAAAGCCACATAAGAAAAATACTAAAAAGGCTAATATAGCTATATTAACATAGGGTAAACTAAACTTTCTGGCAAGAAAAAAAAAGAATTACTAATATAAAGGAGACCATTGTGTAATATTGATAGGAACTGTTAATCTAGAAGGTATCTTAATTCTACTTTGCACTTAATAACATACCCTCAGCATATACAAAGCAAAGCTTGATAGAAATGTGAAGAGAATTTGATAAACAAGACCAAATTTATACACAATTTTCTCCATAAAGATAGACACATAGTAGAATTACTAAGGGTTTATTATCAAATTTGAGGTGATTTGCCTCACAACATTGTGCTGGCAGCTGAGATCATGTCTGTAGTAGTGAGGAACTGGGGCTGATCAGACGCAGCTGTGTCATGGAATGGAAGCTAGCTATCTCTCCCCTTCTGCACAACATGCCTGACGTGGGAAGGAGGCTCCAATCTATGTGATTCCCTGAGTTGAGCTGGTCTTCTCATACCCAGCCTTGTTTCTTGTCATCATGTACTATAAGGCTCAAGAAATGAGAGACTTGGATATGGCCATGTTGTTCCCATCACATGATGTTTCTTTACTGAAAGGTCAAAAAACCATTTAGTCACATGTAAATATGCCCAGAGAAGGTGAAATAATTCAGTTGACAGCCACTTTCCGTCAGTGCCTGCTTCTATTTATGAAAATACAAGCATTCTTTCAATCTCATAGACATTAATTTTCTGTCCAATTAGTCTGATTTTGTCCATTACATAAATTCTGTATGTGTTAAGAGTATATTTATATCTGCTTAGTTTATTTTAATCAAAAAGATTTTTGTGTAAGAGGTCCATTAGAGATGGGGCGTTTTATTATTTTTTGTTATTGTATAGCATCCATTACATAGTTATAGAAGCAACATCTATCCCTTCTACTACTGTTAATGGAGATTTGAGGCTGGTACAGATATGTCTGCTTTGAAAATTCTTGGCATATTTTTGTTATGTGTGCATAGACTTATGTTAGCACATATAAAGAAGAGAAACAATCCCTTACAGGATCAGTCTCTATATTAAGTTTAGCTTTAGTTTTCAGTCTTTCACTGTTAGAGTACCAGATTTATAGCTATTTCATATTCTGGCCTGCATATTATTTTCTGTCTTTATAAACATAGTGATAGAAGTAGTCATTTATTGGTGTCATATTTTAGACTTCATTATCATGATCCTGATAAGTGGTATATGTTGTTCAAAATTTGCATTTTTGCTTATGTTTATAATGTCTAAGGATGTTACTGTTTCAAAAATCAGTAGATATAGATTAAGA
>NW_004524726.1:1386928-1413187 GCF_000260255.1 Octodon degus
GTTCTTTGATTTTATTCATCTATTTAAAGTTCTTTTTTCAATCACCAAACTATAAAGCTTGCCAATAGCACATTTTTTAGAAACTTTATTGTTCCACATAAACAACTTTAATGTACATGGCATTGATTTTATGAATTGCATAAATTGGAGTTAATGCTTTTCTTTCAGTGCTATAATATATCTTTAGTTGAATTTGATAATACTTTCTTAATCATAACTTCCTCATACCTGGTCCTGTCACATGGTCCTACATGTTGTCTATGTTGTTCTTGAAGGAGGTGCTAGGTACGTATGTTTTCTTCCATGTAAAACCATGAAGCCAGCACTTACCAATTTCCTGAATAAAACACTGATATTTCAAGTGAGCAGGTACTGGGCCTGCCCACTTTGTTGTGCTTCCTGGAATTACATCAGTGCCTGACAATGTATTTCAGTTAGGCTTATTTTGTCACTTTTGGAGTTTTACTGCTATTGTAAAAAGCTCTTCTTTCAATGTTAATCTATTTTTTGTTTCTCAACATTTTATCTGTGCTAAAAATCAAGAAATTTTCTCCATCACATACTGAGATTCCTAAATTTCGCTTATAATAATGTGTTTAAAAGTATATCATGAAATCTACTTTTCAATATGGCAGGCAAGCATATTGCCATAAATTATCATTTAACTTTTTAGAAATAATTATTTCTAATGTAGTAAGCAAAGCCTTCTGACCTCTGGTCATTGTAAGGTAAGTAAAATTTGTTTGATGAGATGAGGAAAAATATGGGTAGGTTTGATTTTTCTACTTCCTAGGTCAAATTTTATATAAAAATATTTGATATATGATATTAAAGTATTGTAAAGTATTGCTTCTGGTGTTATTTGAAGTAAAATTATAGATTAGGGCACACAATTAGGTGTACTTAATTTTTCATAATTATGATTTATAGTAATTTATGTGAAGATTTTTACAATAATAGCAGATATTCCATTCAATATCCCAAGCAAAAACAGGCAAGCAGAAGATTCTAGTTAGATGAAATGATGTACAAACACTTTCTTACTCTACAGATAATCTGATAGCCAAATGTTCTCCTTAGTAGCTAATTTAGTAGAATGTCCTTACCTCTTTTTGTTCACTTGACATATGGTTCATTGTTCAATGTTCTGAGTCAGAGTGAAAGATTTCCCTGCTTCCAGGCAGCCTCCACAGACCTAGCTAATTAAATACAAAGCAAGTGAAATTTTCACCCTAATAAATCTGCCTGTGGGTTAAGACACTATGTCACTTTGGTTGTTCTTTCAATAATGCTAGAAAGGATTAAATCGAGAGCTCTTTTTAATTATTACCCATGACATTAGTAATAGTTTTCCAATCCTACCCTATCACAATGTATGTTGACAGGAAAATTTCCCCATACTACTCTCAACAATCTAAATGCAATGGCCAGCGCTTAGGACAGCTGACAGATTCTATTATAAAAATTCATGCACATTTTTCCTAGTAACGGAAATAAAAAAAACTGATTTTCATGTCTATAAATCCTAATTGATCAAATATAGCTGTACTTTGGGCATAAAACAGCTTCCCATTATGTCCTCTAGTTTTGACAGCAGCTATCAAGCTTTATAATTTTAAAAATTGATGTTTGCATTGTTTTAAATATACTGTTTGCTTTCAACATCTCCATTTGTAAATAAAATGTGTACAAATCCAGTGACACTTTGCATTTAATTTCTCAAGTATAATAGATTACAAAGACAAATTTCCATTTAAATTTACTTTTCTAGTTTTTCTTAAAGAAAAATGCTTTCATTTAAAGTTTACATTCTTGCTTGCGTATTTGGTAGTCATGAGCCACCTTTTTATAACCACTGCTTTCAATAGAGCATAATCATTCTGTATTTTAAAAACCAAACCTTTTTTCCTGTGGTTAAGACAGAAAGGTGTGTGGCACATGAATAGTTTAAAGTTCAACACCAAAACATGGGCTGGGGAGATAGCTCAGTGGCACAAGCGCCTGCCCGGCAAGCATAAGGTCTTGAGTTTAATCCCTGGTACAGAAAACAAAAACAAAAGAAAAAAAAAAAAAAAACAACTAACACTATATCCATTTCAGGTAATTACCAAAGTTTATATAGCATGTTTCCTTTTGTACAGACCATGTGATTTCTGCAGAGTTGTTATAAAGGATTTTGATTTTTTTTGCTCACATTAATAATGACTTTAAGATTATATAACATAACAATAAGTAATTCTCCCTCTTAAGTCAATGCTGCCTTCTTTTTGCCGCTCCCTTTGTTCCCATAACATTGGGACATTAATATTCAATGTTCCCAAATTGAAACATTAAAATATTTGAGAGGATTATTATGGAAGATAATTATGAAGCTCAAGAAAATTTCCCCAACAACAATTCAGTGTTTAGTAAGAAATGACCTCATCTTCCTTTGCTCTAACAACTGTCATCTGTGTTTTGAAAAAAAAGCTCTTTCCCCATTGAAATCTTAGATATGTATATGCCTGGAAAGAGATCTTCAAAGAAAATCAAACAAATGAAAACATCTGTCTTCTAGAGCTTCTGTTGCAGTGAAATTCCTTTTAAAAACTCCTCCACCACACCAGTTCTCTATCTTGCCTGTTGGTTTTTTTTACATTACTATTTCATGAATGTAAGATTTTAATGATGACATTAACATGTAAGTATTTCTTAGTAGCTAGCTTTCCAATCAACAGCATTTTATTTTATTATCAGGTCATTATAGTACATGCTTCTAATCTGTAATTATATCCCTGCTCATCTGTTGGTCATACATTTAATTCATCTTCAGTTTTGTCCTTTCCTTCTCATGCTTCCCAATATCTCCACTTCTTAGTCCCCTTCACTTTTTCAGAAGATCTAGCTCTTTATTTCCATTTTTTTTTTCAGAACCTGGGATAGAACTCAAGCCCTTGCACTTGCCAGGGAAGCGCTTGTTCCACTGAGCCATCTCCTCAGCACCCCCTTTTTTCCATTATTAAATTGTGTGATATTTTACATTTGGGGTGTATTTTATATAATGAACCATACAATATTTGAACTTAGGTGTCTGATTTATTCCACTTATCACTAAGTTCCTAAAGTGCATTCTTTTTCCTATAATGACCCAAACTTGTGTTTCCATATGGATGAGAAATACTTCATAGCACACAAATAATCCAATTTTATATGACACACATTCCCTATCATTTATCTTTTGATGGATATATAGTTTTCTTCCCAGACTTATCAACTTGAATTAATCTACTAGATTATATTATATAACTATATATCTGTCACTGTAATGGTGTTTAAATCTTTGGAAAAGACATCTAGAAAAGAGTATCCAGGTTGAATATAATTTTTATTTTATATTTTTGAGGATTGAATACCATTTTAGTTTGAACATATTTCTTACCACTTATAGGCAGCCACTGAGTAGGTTTTTGTTGGAGAGGGAACTTTTTCTTCAAGGAGAAAAATCTTGAACAAAAAACACTTTTAAAAGGTGAATGAGGGCTGGAGAAATAGCTTGTTGGTCTAAGTGCCTGCCTGGAAAATGTGACGTACCAGAGGCTGTGCTGGCCCCACACTTAGCCAGCCACCCAAATCAGGCATGGTGGCACATGCCTGTAATCCCAGAGCAAGGGAGGCTGAGACAGGAGGATCACTACAGTGCAAGCTGTGTAGCAAGACCCTGTACCAAATAACTAACTAGCTAAATAAACAAATACAAATAAAAGGTGGGTGAAAGTTAATACCTAAAAAGTGTAAGTCCTAAAAAAAAGAGACAGGAGATCTACATAATAAAAGAGACATTTATAAAGTTTCTGGCTCATTTCATATGTTTTAAAATCCTCAGCAAATTCCTTCTAGAGTTCATTTTACTCAAAAGTCTCAAATGTTCAAAAGAGCTCTTGAAATAGAGATCATTAATTCCATTTTTTATTAGAAACTCATTTTTTGACTGTTTGATTTCTCATTAATTTCAAAGGCTCTAGAAAGATTGGCAGAGGCTGAGTTACTAAAAGATACACAAATAATTTTGCCAAACATGACCAAATGTGTTAGGTTAGATCTGATCAAACTTTACCATGACTTAACTGGTGGTGCACCAAGGAGGAGGTGTGTTTAGAATCGCCTCCGGGCATTCTCAGGTGACTTAGATAAAACTAGTGAGGAATTACACAGAATAAAAATGCATATTGTCATACAGTCTTTCTTTTCTCTCATTGCTGTAACTCCAGGAAACCTATGATGTATCAAAACACATAGGAGTTGCCCTTGTAGATTCCCAAGATGAAAGCATGTTATTCATCTTCATAACCAGAAGTCATCAAAAGAAACAGATATATGTCAGTTTTTAATGACTACATTTTCTGCAGATAATCTAAATAATCTTTGCAAGCAAATTAGCTCTAATATGCATAGAATTTAATAATCTTGTACATTCTGTGAAGTCATAACTGACTTTGACAATCATATGCCATTTATATCACCCTATTCCTAACACTATGAAAATACTTTTACTTCTTTAGGCATATGCTATGAAAGCTGCAACACTTTTTGAATATTTTTTTCTAAAAACCAAATAATGAGAAAAAAGAAACATACAGGGAAATACATTTTTTTTAGCTTTAAAACACAGGAAATATTTGTTCCAAATATGCAATTAATGGTCTTAACTTAATTCAACTACAAATTAAGAGTTAAAATTAATTAATTAATTGTCTCTAAGTGAATTATCTTGTCTTTTTTGATAGCAGAGAAACAAATGTTTTTAAGTGTTATGGCTATGTAGTAACTACAAATGAATAGGATTATAATGAAATAATTTTTAAAAAAGTAAAGCCACTGTCCAAAGGCAATAACACCAAAATATCTCTAGCTTGTCTAGCAGAATCTCTAAAATCTATCAGTGTAAAATCTTATACATTTTATAGTCTCTTTATATTTGTTTTTGTAAATTTTTCCAATTAATAATAAGACAAAGCTCTAAAGCTGAGCAGGAGATTTAACAACAATGCGTACACTGTCAAGGATCGGAGGGAGAAATAGGGGTTTTTTTCTTTCTCTTTCACGTAGAGAAAAAGTAAGAAGAAAGTATAAATAAAGCATCTATAGCACAGGTCTGAATATAGAATATTTATTTGAGTTTAGACCTGCTAAATTAAATATCAATTATGATCTTTCTCCTGTAGGATTAAGAAGAAAGTTTATTTATTTATTTATTTATTGTATTTTAAAGAAGCGTCTACAGGATTTTCAGGGTCTCACTACTAGATTACACTTGCACTGATTCTCCTGTTTACAGCCTCCTAAGTGCTGAGATTACAGGCATGTGCCGCCACACCCAGTCTCAATGTCCCTCTCAGCGCGCCTCATGGGCGAGGCCAGCATGGCAGGCCAGCCCAGGGATCCAACTCCAACCCCTGTGCCTACCTGCTAGCTCTTTAATCCTCTGAACTATTTGGCCAGCCCAAGAAGAAAATTCTTAAGAATCCAGTGAAACTGGGAAATTCAATTTGAGATGATTTTACCTTGCAGGAAGTGGAATGGCTCTTCGGGTAATTTTTTCCACTGATATTTATTTATATCTTATAAAAAAAACTATGTAACTATGGATGAGCTATTCAAACTCTCCCTTTTTGACAATTCAGTGGGGTGTATGTACTTAATGTAAAGCTGAAAACACTGATAGGCAATTATCAACCTTTAACCCAAAACGTAATTTATTCTGAGGTACAGTGTCCTTTGTGCATTGTGAAAGCTTATCTTTCTAAACATGGTATATCAGATTTTAAAGATATTTATATAGCTTGTTCATTTTAATTTGAAATTCAGATGAGAGCAAATATTTTTTGTGTATGTAAGTATCTCTTATACGATATTTGGGCCATAATTATACTAAAAAGTTAGTAATTTATGTGGAATGTGAGTTTACATGAGTATCCTGTGTTTCATCCGAAAGTCTCTTTCTGAAACATATTTATTTCTTCCAGAAATACTAAAGATAATACATATACATGATGCTAGTGGAAGAAAAAGGTGAGAGCCCTGATAAATCATAAGGTCTGTACTCATGAAAATTAGAAACTTTGTGCCATATAGTACCCTATATATAAGACTAAAGTGAATTTTCAGTTGATAAATATGTACATCTTGGTTTGTAAGTTATTTCAGAGGAACTGGTTTAACAACATTGTATTTATTGTATGTGCCACTTTTCTATATAGTCTAGAATCCTCAATGAGGGAGGCTACTATGGTCTTAATATTTACATAACTGACACAAATGGCAAGAGACATTTTAAGAGATTGGACCAGTGGCACATGCCTGAAATCGCAGCACTTGAGAGGCTGGTAACGAGGATCACTATAAGTCTGATCTGTGTAGTAAGACCCTGTGGAAAATACATAAATAAATATAAAGTGAAATAAAAATTAAAAAAGAAACATTTTAAAATGTCCCAATTAATATGTGGAAAAACATACCTATGAACACACTGCACCAAAACATTTAGTGTCCACAAACCCATTCAAAATGTACTCCTTAGAGTCTGAGGTCAAAGTTGTTCTGAGAATTTATAGTAAAATTTCTAGCACTATCTTTTGATTAAATTCTTCAATGTTTTTCTTTGTCCATATAAAAAAAAATCATATCATGGCTTATTTCTCTATCTTGGCTTCTCTCAGTCACACACAGGACACATCTCTTCACATTGGTGATATTAAGTCACCTGCATTATGCAAAAAAGGTGTTCTGCTATATTTCTGTCTTTGCGTGTGTCACTCTTTTACTTGGATTGCTCTTATTCCTCTACAGTTTTTGGTAAAATGAGTCATCATTTAGATTTGATTTCTCCATCTCCTTTCTTCTGGAAAAGCCAGAACTATGCCCAAGCTCATCCACTCTGTGGTCTCTTTAGCATCCTGTGACTCATTGAGAAGGTCCTTTGTTATGTTTACTATGAGTGTAGTACCCAGTTCTCCAAAGTAGCAGACAATTTACTTGCTTTTTGCAAAACAATCCAGTGAATGTTTAATTAAATGTGTGGATGTCAGGGATGACTGTGTCCCTTAGTAACGTACATTTTGAACAAGATAATTTTTGGGTCATTGATTTCAAATCTCTAAGTTAAAACTATGTGGTATCTATTAAATATTAAATGTCTAAAATTTATGTTAGCTAAAATAATATTATATAGAAATAAGGGGATCCATACACTGGATTTTAAATTTCCAAATATAAACTTGTAATTCCATAAAAACAAATCAATATTTTATAAACAAAATTTTAAGCAGTGTACAAAAATTATTTAGTACAGAAGCAACTTCCTTATGTACTGAGGTTGGAACAACTTAAAATACAATTTTTGCTTATAGAAATATTCATAGCAATAGATTACATATAACTTTATTTCACACATTGCAAAAATGCTCTCAATTTTTTAAATCATCTAGCTATTTTTCTATATGGATTAATGTGATGAATAGGAAAGAAATTGAAGAAACTGTAAAATAAGTGTCCTTGTACTCTTTTAGCACTGAATTCATTTTTTTCATTTAATTGGTTTAATTCTGACATTTGAATAAGTGATAGCTACATTCCCACATATCTTGAACTTTCAAAAGGCTGATATAATGGCATAGCAAATCATCACTGAAGCTAGAAAGAAATTGAACCTTCAAAGAGTTCAGCTCTTTCATTGAACAAATGTACTAAAAGTAAAAAATCAATAATTAAATGGAAAATGTTTCTCTTCTGGTGAGAAAAACTACATTAATGTGAACATATATAAGTATACTTCTATTAGTTAAGCATTTGAAGATAGTATGAAAATTAAATTATATTACTTTTGTTCATTGTCTGAATAAAGTAGATGTAATTATATTTTCAAGATTATTATAAATGTCTTCATGCTGTTAATATTTTAATTTGAATGGTAATGGAATACCCATCTGTAACAAAGCTAAACAAAAAAAGGAGGATATAAATTAAGGACCATTTTTAGTGAAAAAATATGTATCTGTATGTGTAAAATAGTTAGGTTAGATATTCAGCTACTTTCTCTTAGTTCAGTGAGAAGAAAGATTTGTACCAATAGTGTTTAGACAAGATATCATGTCGGCCTCTTGTATTATGAATAACTATTATGAAGAAAATAATATACAATGTATTAATTATTGTAACTGTCCTACTGACCTGTTTTGAAACTGTATCATTGCTATTTCTTTCTAAATTTCTGTGTAAAATTATGTAACTGTTTAATAATATTCTTTAAATATTTTCATTTTTTAATTTTTTTATCTGCATTCTGTAGGGACTTAAAGTTTAACATATCAATACTTGATGGAAAATACCTGATGCATGTTATGCCTAAGATGTTTGATATACAGACAGAGAGTCAGGTCAAACCCAATGGCATATGTTGTAGGGTAATAACAAGCTGCTCTTCTGGAGGGTTAACAACCTAAGTTTGCAGACCAAAAATTAGAGAAATAGAAGGGCTGCAAGGACAGCCAACATTTTGACAATAGCCTTTCAAGATCAGTGAAGACTCAGGACATAGGAGAACGTATGCTGCAACATCATGTAACTCAGTTGTGTCCTAAATTTTCTGATTAAGGAGATTATGGGGCTACAGAGCATTGTGATCATTGTTGTAAAGTGTGCCTAAGGAAAGTCACATGGAGAGAAAACATTATCTTAGCCTTTCACAGAGAGCAAATTGGTCAAGCACTGGACATGACTCATATATATGACTGACACTGACTAAGGATACAGAAACTGCAGTACAAGGCTACAGGATAAATCCTGAGGGTACTTGACTGACCTTATCAGATACAAAAGTTTTATTTCTTACTATATAGGTCTTGCTTTGTCTTGGTCTTAACCATCCAGCAGAAAAGTATAAAAAAGAGGCATATAAAGTAAAGCTATATTAATATGCTGAGCTGTGAAAGGCTCAAGTCAACAACTCTGTGGATAACCCACTACTCTTGTGGACTGCTGACTGTGTTGATTGTTTTGCTGAACTCATGCACCTATAGTATTTAGATGCCAATGGAATACCCATCTCTGACAGAACTCAAAAAAAGGGGGGATACAAAGGTAAGACTATTTTGTATCTGTATATACAGAATAGTTAGGATAGATATACAGCTACTTTCCCTTAATTAAATGAGAAGGATATTTATACTAATAGTGTTTGGACAGTATATCCTGTCTGCATCTTGTACTATGCATAACCACTAAGAAGATAACAATGTACAATGTATTAATTATTGAAACTGTCCTATAAATCAATTTTGAAAATGTCTCATTGCTATTTGTTTCTCAATAAAAATTATTAAAAATATTTGAATTAGACCAAATAGTATGGATAGGTATGTATGTTAAAAATTTAATATTTAAGGTTAATTTTAATGTAGTTTTACTGCTTTAAGTTTTTAAGTATATTTGTGCTTAAACATATGCTTTAAAACAAGTCATTAATTCTTCATGATGTAGAGCTAAACATAAAAACATGGACATCTTTCTGTGATAGGACTATAGTAATTTGTATCTCATTTCACATTGTGAAATGGTTTACCTAGAAAATGGCTGATATTATTGTTTTAAAATTGTAAGACAATTGAAAACTCCTATAGAGGAGCCCTTGATGGTTCTGGGGTCATAAAATGGTCTGTACTTCAATCGTTAGGAAACAGTTTTAATTTTGATTGCTCAGATAGTGCAGCATGACTAAGTGAGAGGTAGAAGTATATGGCGGCAAAAATGAGGAAGCCAAATAAAGCACTGAAATGCCTCTGGGCGGCAATCTGGAAACTAGTGAGACTCTGGCATATTGGGTCACCATCCTTTTTTTGTCATAGAAAGTCATTCAAATGATGTCATCCAACTTTAAGTTTTTCAATTGTTTTTAATATCAAGGCCCATAGCAAAGCCCATTCGACACATTTGAAGACAAATCCTTCCCTAGGTATCTTTTAGCTCTTGTGAAGATGTATAACTCTAGGTTTTCCATCTAATGATGAGACAACAAAAAGAAAATTGGTGAAGATAAAATGCCACTTTGATATTACAAGAATTTAAAATTCAACTTGTTATAAACTGTAGTAGAGGACAACAAAGAAACACCAAATTATCAATGCAAACCATACACTTATAAAGCTCTGCAGTCTATGTGATAAAATAATTTAAAAATCATTCTCATCACAATAGAATTTGTTCTACTGAATGAGCCACTTTATGTCATTACATTGTTTTATTGTAGAAATTAGTATAAAACAGTTATTGAATGTAGATTTCAAAATCACATTCACATAAAATTCACCATTTTCATTGAGTTCTTATCATCTCATTTTTAAACCACCAATGTGACTTAAAATATCAAATAAAGAGTATCTCAGAGCAATAGTCTAATTATTTATCTTCATAAATTTCTGATTGGTCCGGCCAGATATCTCAGCAGATTAATGTGCCTGCTTAGGCAGAAGCAAATCAGAGTTTGATCCCGGGCATGTCCTGCCCTAGGGGTGTGCTGAGACAGTGATTGAGACTGGGCATGGTGGTACCTGTAATCCCAGTGCTTGGGAGGCTGAAAACAGAGGATGACTGTGAGTCTGATCTGTGTCATGAGACCCTGTAAACCCTGTACTAACTATTAAAAAAAAAGAAAAAGAAAAAGAAAAGAAATAGTGGATCACTGGAATGTGAAATTTCCAGTTTAGGAGATAAAATATGTCCAATCATCGCTAGATTCCCCCATCTGTGCATAGAGGCTTAGTAAGTACCACTTTTGGAGAGTTCACTTTCACTTTTAGGCAAAAACATGGCGATATTTATAAACTGAAAACTTAATTATTTTAATCACATTTTAGTTTTTATTCAAAAATTTTGTCATCAATCCCTAAGTTTTTAGTTTTTCCTTTCCATTGGATCTAATTTTGATATATTTTATTCTGTTAAACATTTTCAATTGTAGGATTAGTGAAAATTCAATGAAATACTTTTTATGAAGCAAAAGAATCACATCTGATCAAATATATATGTGTGTGTGTGTGTGCGCGCGCGCGCGCGCGCACGCGCGGGTGTCAATTAGAAACAATTCACTTAGAAACAATTGAATTACAAAGAATTTATAAAACATCGAAGAAATAAATAAGGTTTGACAATGTCTATTTTGTGAAAATGGCCTCTTTACCTGAAACCCCAATAACACACCTCAGTTCAAGTATTAGGAGCATGTGCCTACGTGATTGCCAATAATCCACTATTCTATTTCTTTTTCATTTTTCTTTTTTTTTTCTTTCCTTTTTTCATTTTAGTACAGGATCTACAGGGTCTATAGGGTCTTAACTATGTAGATCAGACTTGTAGTGATCTGTCTGTGTTCAGCCTCCAAGAGCTGGGATTATAGGCACTTGCCAGCACATTCTCAATCACCTTCTCCATGCACCCTGGGGCTGGGACCAGCACTGCACATTAGGGATCGAACCCTGGCCTCAGTATCTGCCTAAGCAGGCACTCTAATCCGCTGAGCATTTGACTGGTCCATCCATTTATTTCTACATCTCTCTGTAAAAAATTATTGTATATGTTGCAGGTTTAATATATGACACTCAAAGGATTCATATAGTATAGTACAAAATAAATTTTGTATAATAAATTAGATTATCATTTTTCACATCTGACGTAGTTAATTTCACCATGTTTTAGACAAAAACATGTAAATGCAGTTTGTTTATTGAAAAAAATCTGGATACAATTTTGTTATTTTGTCTTCATGCTGAATAATAGAACTCTACATTCTTGCTGTTTTGTATCTTGAGCCCTATACCTCATCAGTTCACCTATGACACCCAGCCTGTGTTTGTACTAGCACTTCCTTAGTCCACACTGGGACAGATGAATCTCTTCTACTTTGGAGAAAAAAAAATCTGGTGTTAATTTAAATATGAATGAAACAAAACAGTTGAATTAGGAAAACTAATAGGAGTATTAAGTTTTGAGCACTACTTTTGTACAATAGGAAGAAATATAGAAGTTCAGATTTTTTAAAATATACAGACTGTCATAATTAATGGCAAGGTTCATCATGTTTTCTCATTTGTATTTGTTTAGACAGCTGATGTCAATTACACTGTGTCTCCAGGGCTAGGGAAATAGCTCAGTGATCTAAGCACCTTCCTGGAAAGCATTAGGACCCGGTTTTTATCCATGGTACCACATCCCATGGTGGCCACTAAAACCCAGGCATGCCGGACTGGCCCGAAAAATGCATGTGGTGGATTACGTCTATAATCCCAGTGCTGTGGAGGCTAAGACAGGAAGATCACTATGAGTGAAAGCTGTGTAGAGATACCCTGTACCAAATAAATGAATAAATGAATAAATGAATAAATAAATAAATAAATAAATAAATACACTGTGTATCTAAAAACTATGATGAAATCTTCTAATACTTCTCTTTATGTGAACTTACTTGGGAAAAAAGTCCTTACAGAAGTAGGCAAATTAAAATGACACTCCTTGAATGGATTCTAATCAAATATCACTTAATGGAAAAATTTGGAAACAGACACAGACAAATAGGGCCAGGGAGATGGCTCAGTAGAATAAGCCCTTCCTTGGCAAGCACAATGGCCTGAGTTCAATCCTCAGTTCTGCCAAAAATAATGAATAATTAATTAATTAATTAATTCTCAACCAGTTCCCCCCCAAAATAAGAAAGAAAGAAAGAAAGAAAGAAAGAAAGAAAGAAAGAAAGAAAGAAAGAGACAAACAGAAAGAGAAAGCATGTGAAGATACAAGGCCATTTAATGAGAGATAAGAATTAATAAGCCAAGGAACTCTAAAGATTGCGATCAAACAGTAGAAACTTCAAGAGGAAGAAGTTAAAAAGAAGTCTATGCCCTGTGATATGGAGCAGAGAATCATGTTAACTTCTGGCTTCTAAGTCTCAGATATTGGTACTTTTTATAGAATCTCTGGAAAAAAAATAATAGAAACTAATATATTCTAATATATTTTTTTCTTTAACATTTATGATTAAAATATAGAGCTTATACTGCGATACAGTGACTATCTTTAATCATCATCTTGAAAAATATACCAATAAATGCTAAATTGGTCTTTCAACAAAATAAATTTTGTAAATGCTGGAAAGTAAATATGGAGTTGGTTACAATATGATATACTATTTTAAATTATATCTCATGCAAAAATCTAAAGTGACAATCACATTTCAAAGTGTATTTACATAACACATTCACTTGCAGCAACTACCTTGACTTTTCTGCAATTTCATATGTAAAATATACATGATAAAATAGGAAACAAATGTACAAAAATCCTATAAATCATAGATAATATTATCAATGTCTAAAGAAATTTTGGTCACTAGTACATCTTTTTTGGGAAACTAAGAGTTTAAAAATCTAAGAACTAATATTTAAGGAAATAAATCTAATAACTTTATATTTAAGAAATTTTTTCATGTGTTCTTTGTCAACTCAGTGTCACAAAAATTTCTGTTTATTTGATGCCAACCTCATTCAGCTCAGTATGTGGCCCATATTTGTGAGGTAAAATTGCAATGACTGGTGATAGAAACCCCCCAAAAAGCAGGGCAGTTATGCTTTTTATAGATAATATGAATTTCAAGCAAAAATGATCAAAAAGTACAAGATGAATAAGGCAATGATCCTGAGAATCTTCAGCAGGTTTTTGAAACTAGCACTTAATTGGTAGAATTCTCACCCTGACTTATTATACACACTGATACCTGTGAACTAAGCAACTGCACTGAAGATAGCAATCTGTAATAGTAGTGTCATGCTTGGAGTGCCTGTCATTCTGGTATTCTGAGTACATACTGCTTGTCAAGACATGCCAGTTGCTACCATGCTGTCTCTCACATAGATGTTTGTGTACAGGATATCCTGTCTGCGTCTTGTGCAATGAATAACCACTAGGACAACAATTTGCAAAGTATTAATTATTGAAACTGTCCTACCAATCAGATTCAAAGCTGTCTCACTACTATTTGTTTCTCAATGAAATTATTGAAAAAAAGGAGAGAAAAAAAAAAAAAAAAAAGGAACTGATCTACACATTGAGCAATGGCCAATAGAGGCCTTTGAGAAATGGCTTCTCTACTGGCCAAAGATTGCTTTGACAAAGTGTTCAGGACTATGGGGTTGCCTTTACTAAATAAAGCAAGATATTGAAAGTACTTTAAATTTGCTATAAAAATGATCAAAAAGAATAAAGGAGATCGCCATATGCTTGTTAGGGGAAAAATTCAAGAGGAAACAATAACTATCATGAATAAGTACACATCAAGTAGGGGAGTACTAAGTATGAAAGACAAATATTAAGAGACATGAACAATCAAATAAGAAACAACATAACTTCAGCACAGAACTGTTAATACCCAGCTGTCACAAAGAGAGATCAATTTGGTAAAAATCAGCACAGAAATAGAAAAACTGAAACAAACCTGTAAACAAATGGACTTAATACTTTGCATATTGTTGTCTTCCTGGTTATTCATTGTACAAGATGCAGACAGGAAATCCTGTCCACAATCACCATTAGAACCCAACAACATCAGAATGCACATTCTTCTGCATGGCACATGGGAATATTCTCTAAAATAGACCATGTTCTAGCCCACATAACATGCTTAAGTTAATGAAAAGAATTGAAATTGTCCTATCCTATTTATCTAACCATAATGCATTGAAATTAAAAATTATAACAAAAGAAATTGCAAAAATTCTATAAACACATGACAATTAAATAACAACCTCCTTTACAACCTAGAATTCACAGATTAAATCAAAGAAGAAATAGAACAATATTAACAATCAAGCAAAAATGTAAATACAACTGATTAGATTCTATAGGACACAACGAAAGCAGTGCTCAGAGAGAAATTTACAACAGTGAATTCTTATATTAGGAAAATAGAAAAGACAGAAAAATAACACAATGTTGCATCTTGAGCTTTTAGGGAAAAAAAGAAAAGAAAAAGAGCAAATCAAACCTAAAGCCCATCGAAGGGAGGTAATTATAAATACCAGTACAGAAATTAATACAATGGAGACTCAGAAAACAATACAAAGCATTTAATGAATTCAATAGTTGGTTCTTTGAAAAAGAAAAGCAAAATTGATAAACTTTTTGTTAATCTTATCCAAAAAAAGAAAGAAAATATTCACATTAATGCAGTGAGTAATGAAACTGCTGATAGCATTACAGATCCTGTGAAAACTCAGAAGGTCATCAATACCTACTTCGAAAATCTTTCCTCTCCTAGAATGGAAAACATAGAAGAAATGGACAGAATCATAGAAATGTATGAATTACTAAAGCAGAGTGAAGAAAACATAAAATTCTTAATTTTCCTTTATCAACCAGGGAGATATAGTGGCATCAGCACCTATTTGAGCATCAAAAGGTCCCGCGTTTGATCCAAAAAACTGGGACAAATAAAACTAACCAACAAAGTAAAATGCTGGTTCTGATAGATTTACAGCTGAATTATACAAGGAACTCCTAATTCCTGGAGTTAAGTATTATACCAATACAAAACCAGAGAAAGCCACAATAAAAAAGAACTACAGGCCAATGTTCATTATGAATATAGATAAGTAAGTCTGCAATAAAATACTAGCAAACAGGATGCAGTAAATCATCAAGGAGATCATGCATCATGACCAAGTGGGATTCACCTCAGATATACAGGGATAGTTCAACATATGCAAATCAATAATGGTAGTATACCATATTAACAGAGCCAAGGACGAAAATCACATGATCATCTCAATAGGTGCACAAAAACTTTAGACAAAGTCCCACACTCGTTCATGATAAAAATCCTACAGAAAATCAGAGTAGATGGCCTTTACCTCAATCTAATAAAAGCCACCTACAATAAAAATGCAGTGAGTATCATTCTAAATGGCCAAAACTGAAAACTTTCTTACTAAAATGAGGAACAAGACAAGTGTATCCATTATCACCACTCATATTCAATATAGTTCTGGAAAAATTATCCAAACAATTAGACAAAGGAGAAAAATGAAAGTAATAAGACTACAAAGGGAAGAAGTTAAAATTCTCATTGTTTGCAGATTACATGGTACTATACATAGAAGATTAAAAATATTACACCACAATACTCCTAGAATCAACTACAGGGATCTTGTTTTATTAAACTTATTGCATATCAAAAGAAGCAATGAACAGATTAAAAAGTAAACATACAGAATGGAAAATACTTTAGTCAACTCCCTTCAGACAAAGGACTTCTGTCTGGAACATATGAGAACTGAAAAAATTAAGGCCCCCAAAGTTTAAAGGCCCATTCCAAAAATAGGCATCAGAGATAAACATGCACTTTTCATATAAATAAATATAAATGACAAATAAATATATGAAAAAATGTGCAACATCATTGGTCATTCAGTAAATGCAAATTAAAACAACACAGATTCCATCACACCCTAGAATGAATGGCTCCAATTAAAAAAAATCAATGACTAAAACTGGCAGGATTGAAAGGAAAAAGGAACACTTCTCCACAGTTGGTGGTAATGTAGACTGCTACAGCCACTGAAGAAAAGAATGTGGAGATTCTTAAAAAACTAGGACTGTAGGTTCCATTTGACCTAGCTGTTCTCCTTCTAAGTATGCTCTATGAATTAAAAACATCTTATTGTACAACAATATTTGTGCACTCAATTTTTAGGACATCAATTTGTAATAGCTATATTTAGAAACAACCCAAGAGCTCATCGACACTGATGAATATATTAAAGATATATGGTCATAAAAGAAGTAAAACCTTGAGACTTTAGAGGAAATAATTACAAATAGAGACCATAGTCATAAGTGAACTAAATAAGATTCGCATGTATGAAGAATATACTGACACTCTAGGGTAACAAATTCAAAAAAATACAGATTCAAAATACATAACAGATATTGTACAAGGAAAAGAAAGTGCTCAAAAGGAAAGAAATGGTACTCATTTCTATTCTCTGACAGGAATGGTTTCTGCTTATATTGTTTGATCAGATTTGTATGCATATATCTTATTCTCTAAGCAACTACTTTGAAGTTAACAATATATAATATAATAAATATTGTGAATTTTCTATTATCTTGTTTTAAAATTATGTATAATTGTTTATATTGTTTTATCACTTTAAAATAATAGATAAATGCAATTATAAATGTAAATCCATGAATTATATTTAATCTTACTTGTTTAAAAATTATAATTTTTAAGTTTGTACTGTCAGAAAATTTTATCAAAAAATAATATTACTAAAAACCTAGAATTTCAGATTTTTTCAAAATGTACCTCCCTCTTCCATGTGAAGTAAACAAAAACAATGAATTTGTTATTTCTTTCTTTTTTTGTATTTTTTATTTTAGGGAAGAGTTTACAGGGTGTTCAGGGTCTCACTACTAGATAGGACTTGTAGTGATTCACCTGTTTACAGCCTCCCAAGTGCTTCTATAACAGGCAAGCACCACCATGCCATCTCAATTGCCATCACAATGTGCCCTGCGGGTGGGACTGGCACAAGAAGCTTGGGTATCCTAATCTAGGCCGATGCGCCTGCTTGCAGGTGCTTTAATTCACTGAGTTATTTGGCCAGCAAATTTTTTAGTTTTATATTTCTGAACATGGTATAGTACACATAAAAACTAAATGAGTGTAATAGTTAATTTGTGCCAGTTCAGAAAACTTAGAAAATTTTAAATTTTTTAAAATTAATTTTATTGAGAAAGAAAGAGCAATGACACAGTTACATAACAAATTAGCAGGACAATTAAAATAATTAATACATTGCATATTGTTGTTTTCAAAGTAGTTACTCATAGTAGATGCAGACATGATATCTTGCCCAAGAACTATTAGTTCAAAAATTTCTTCTCATTGAAATAAGAGAAGGTAGCTATATATCTATGCTGTTCTACATATATATTCACTACAAAATGGTCCTTCATTTATATCTCTCTTTTTTGTTTACTTTTGTCAGAGATGGGTATTTGATTGCCATTCAAATATTGTAAGTGCATGAATTCAGCAAAATAATCCAATATAGTCCAGTAGTATATAATGATATTGAGTTATCTGCAGGACTGGCAATATCAGAAGTTTTTGATGAGCCTTTTACAGCTCAGCATATTAATATGGCTTTAATTTTTATACCTTGTTTTTATACTTTTCTGCAGGATGGTTAAGACCAAGATAAATCAAGACCACAAAAATTGTAGCTTTTGTATCTGAGAAGGTCAGTCAAATCTCTCAGGATACACCTTGAAACCCTGTACAGTAGTTTGTAGATGATTTGTTATTGTCAGCCATGTGGATGAGTCACAGCCATTGCTTGGCCAATTTGCTCTCTGTGAAAGCCTGAGAGAATGTTTTCTCTCCATGTGACTCTCCTTAGGCACACTCTACATCATAGATCACTTCCACTGTGGTCCCATAACCTCCTTGATCAGAAAATTTGGGATACCACTGAATTACAGGATGTTGCAGTATAGGTTCTTACATGTCGTGAGTCCTCACTGACCTTGAAGGACTAGGGACACAATGTTGGCTGTCCTTGTAGCCCTTCATTTTCTCTATTTTTTTGGTCTGAAAATTTAAATTGTTATATCTATAAAAGAGAAGATTAATGATATTATTACCCTAAAACACAGGCTGTAGAGCTTAACATCAGTATCTCTCTGAATACCAAATGACTGAGACATAATATGCAACAGGTGTTTTCCATCAATAGTTGTTATGCTAAAATTTAAATCCCTACAGAATGTGAAAAAAAAATTAGAAAACAATAAAAGGAATGGAAATAATTAAAAATTTTAACAGAAATTTACAAACCTAACCATATACAATATTGTAACAGGACAGCCCTATGACATTCTTTCTTGTCTCTTGTTTTCATTTATTACCATTTTTAAAGGAATATTTACTTGAAAGAGAATATAGCAGTAATTGATATGACATTAGGAGCAGTATGCTTTTAGAAAATTAGAATGACAGGCATTCTAAACATGAAACTAGTATTACACATTTCTATCTACAGTACAGTTGCTTTTTTCACAGTTATCAGCATTTATAGGTAGTTAAGGTAAGAATCCTACCAATTAATTGCTAGCTTAAAAAACTTCTTGGAGATGCTCACGATTATTTACCTTATTCATCTTGTGTATATAAATGTATGGGTTTGCCCCTTTCATGATTCCTAGCTTTTCTCCTTGCCATCTCTTCTTTGTTTAATCCTTAATTTCTCACTTTCCTTTTAATTGTATTATACATTTCTATTTTTACTTTCTCTTTTGAGTTCTTAAACTAGAGAGACTATATTATATATACACATGTGGGTCTGGTTTATTTCACTTATGAGTATATTTTCAAGAGGTATCCACATGTATATGAAGGCTTAGAGTTTATCATTCTTTATAGCTGAGTAATATTGCATTGTATAAAAATACAACATCATTTTCATCCATAGGCATTTTGGTTGCCTCCAAGATTTGGCTATCATAAATTGTGCTGCTATAAACATAGATACACATAGATACACATGTATACACATATATCACTATGATATGAAGTTTTCAGTTCTTTTGGGAAAATTCCCAGTAGAGATAGGTGGATTGAATGTTATTTCCAGTCCTAGCTAATTAAGGAGTCTCCACACTGCTTCCAAAATGACTATACCAGTCTACACTCACACCAGCAGTGTAGAAGGGTTCCCTTTTCCCCATAGCCTCTTCTATCATTTCCTTATGATAGCCATTCTTTCAAGGGTGAGATTGTATCTTAGTGTTGTTTTAATTTGCATTTCATGGATGGCTAATGATGTGGAACATTTTTTAATTTTTTTTATTTTCTTCAGGATTTTCTTCCTCTGTAAGTGTGTGTTCATCTCAGATGTCCATTTCTGGATTGGTTCTTTAAATTTTGGGGCCCTAATGTTTTCCATAAATTCCAGAGAGCAGATCTTTTTCTGCATGCTTATAAGAATTTTTTCCAAACTTGTGGGTTGTCTTTTCACTATGTTGCTAATTTCTTTTGATGTGCAAAATCTTCTCAATAAAAGAAGATCTTAGTTGTTAATTCTTTTAAGTACTACCCATGCAGCTTGATTTTTGTTCATGAACTATTTGCCTACCCCTATTTCTTCAAGAGTTCTTCCTAATTCCTCTTCCAAGAGTTTAGTGTTTTTGTTTTAATGTTTGGATCTTTAATCCAATTTGTCTTTAGTTTAGTGTATGGTGATAGAACTGAGTCAAGTTCTAGTTTTTTACATGTAAAGAGCCGGTTTTTCCAGCACCATGTGTTAAAGAGGCTATCTTTCCTCCAGTAAGCATATTTGGTCCCTTTGTTGAAGATAAGGAGGTTGAGTGTATTCATTGTTGGTTCTGAATCTTCTAATCTATTTTATTGATCCTCAGGTCTATTTTTTGCCAAACCATGCTGATTTTATCATAGTATCTTTATAGTATAATTTTAAGTCATGAATTGTAATGCCTCTTGCCTTCTCTTTTTTGCACAGTATTGCCCTTGCTATTCTAGGTGTTTTTTGGTTCCAAATAAATTTTAGGCATGATTTTTCCAGGTTTGTGAGGTATGTTGATTGTATTTTGATCAGAATTATATTAAATCTGTATAACAATTTTGGGAGTATGGCCATCTTGATAATGTTGTTTCTTCCTGTCCAGTAGCAGGGAATATCTTTACATTTTCTGAAATGCTCTGTTTTTTCAGACTACACTAATTTTCATTGAATAGATCTTTGACTTCTTTAGTTAGATTAATTCCTAAGTATTTCATTTTCTGTGGTGCTATTGTAAAACTTTTATTTCTCTAATTTCTCTTTCAGTGTGTTTGTTATCTGTGTAGAGAAATGCTTCCTAATTTTGGGTACTAAATTTGTATCCAGCTATGTTACTGAATTTGTGTATTAATTCTAGAAGCTTCTTGGTGGAAATTTTTGGGTCTTCCAAATAGAGTATTATGTCATCTGCAAATAATGACAATTTAACTACTGTTTTTTTGTTTTTTGTTTTTTTTTTTGTTTTTTTTGTTTTTTTTTACTTTTATTTGTATTTTGAGATAGGGTCCTGCTATGCAGGTCAGACTGACTTTGCACTCACTATGTAGCTGAGGCGGGCCTCAAACTCACAGCGATCTTTTTGCCTCAGCATTCTGAGTGCTGAAGTTACTAGTGTCAGCACAATAGTTACAACAACCATTACCTTTAATGTACTAATAATATGATGAAATAATACAAATTCAAATTATATTCACAGTTATAATCAGTTCATTTTTCTTTTTCCCCAGAAAGAAATGACTTCAATCATGCATTAAAGCAGTTTCTTCTTAGCTATAATTTATGTTTTGGTTGTCTGAAAACCTTACTGCATTCTAAAAACAAAATAATGTTTGTGTGTATGCAGAGCAGACTAAAACTGTTTACTATTGAAGCATGAATTTTTTTGATTTCCAAAGAAAGAATTTTCTTTAAAAGAATCGGTAATACTAGTAATATCAGCACTATCAGGTTTTCTTACTCTCAGACTGAGATATTTTTCTGTACACCATGTTGGCAGGGAAAGTAGTCCTCCTGCAGCATCCTCATGTGGTCAAGTGGTGAAGCCTAGAGCTCCCATGGCCCTGGAGACCCTCGCATTGATCAGAATGGCTTGTCTTTTTGGCCTTGATCTTACTCAGGTGGCAGGGAAGGGCAGAACTATGTAAAGAAGTTAACTTCTTCTTTACCTATTCTCATTCTTTGTATTTCTCTCTCTCTTGTCTAATAGCTCTAGGTAATGATTCCAGAATTATATTAAGTAGGAGTGGTGATAGATGACATCCTTGTCTTGTACCAGATCTAAGAGTAAAAGACTTCAATTTTTTTTCCATCTAGAATTGTTAGCTGTTGACTTGTCATGGATGGCTTTTATCAGCTTGAGGTAGAGGCCATCTATTCCAATTTTCTGTAGTACTTTGAACATGAAAGTGTGTTGAACTCTGTGAAATGACTTTTCTGCAGCAATTGAGGTGATCATGTGGTTTTTGGATTTGGATCTATTGATATAGTGTATTACATTTATAGATTTGCATATACTGAACCATTCTTATATCCTTGGGATGCATCCTACCTGATCATGGTGTATAATCTTCTTGATGATCTGCTGTATTCTATTTCCTAGGATTTTATTGACGATTTTTGCATCTATGTTTATGTGTTTGATTGGTCTGTATTCTCTTTTTTAGTTGTGTCTTTCCCTGATTTTGGTTACAGTATAATACTTGTCTCCAGAAATGATTTTGGGAGGATTGCTCCTTTTCTAATTTATTGAAGAGTTTGAGGAGTATTGGCATTATATCTTCTGTAAATTTTTTGTAGAATTCAGCTATGAATCAATCAAGACCTAGACTTTTCTTTATCTGTAGGTTTTTTATTGTTTTGTTTTTCATTGGCTGTTATTGGGTTATTTAGAGTTCTTATATCTTCCTTAAGTTTTGGTAATTTGTATCTTTCTAGGAATCTTGCCATTTCTTATGTGTCTTCTATTCTGTGAGATTAAAGATTCTCAAAGTAGTTCTTGATGATCTTCTGAATTTCCACTGGGTCTGTGGTAATTAAACTCTTTTCATTACTTACTTCTTGTATTTGAGTATTTTCTTTCTTCTTTTTGATGAGGTTAGCTAGGGACTTATCAATTTTATTTAATCTTTCAAAGAACCAACTTTTTGATTGTCAGTTCTTTGTACTGTTTCCTTTGTCTCAATTGCATTAATTTCTGATCTAACCATTATAATTTTTATCTTGTCTTTGTGCTTGGGTTTGGTTTGCTCTTCCTTTTCTAGATGTTTGAGTGCAGCATTAGGTTATTTATTTATTCCCGTACTGTTTTCCTAATGTGTGAGTTCAAGCCTATAGCTTTTTTGCCTCCTATATATTCCATAAGTTATGCTTGAATTTTCATTGAATTGTAGATAATGTTTCATTTCTTGTTTAATTTCATCTGTGACCCATTGGTTGCTTATGATGGTGTTGTTTGATTTCTATGTATTGATGGGGTTTTTCTGCTTTCTTTTGTCATTTATTACAAGTTTCATTGCACTGTGATCAGATTATATGCATGGGATAATTTCTGAGTTTTTTTCATATACTTAAGCTTGACCTAAGACTAGTTTGTTTTCTATTTTAGAAAATGTACAATTTGCAGCTGAAAAAATGTGCATTCCATTGTGTTTGGGTGGAAAACTCTGTATATGTCCACTAAATCTGTTTGTTCCAAGTTTTGGTTCAGATCTGCTACTTCTTCACAAAATTTTTGTCAGCTTCACCTACCTTTTTGAGATAAAGGGGCTTAAAGCCTCCTGTTAAGATTGTGGTATTGGATATCAGATTTTTCATTTCCATTAAGATTTGTCTTACATAGTTGGGTGCTCCCATGTTTGAGGCATACATATTTATGAGTTTTATTTCTTCCTCTTGAACTTTTCCCCTAACCGGCATGTAGTAGTCTTCTTTATTTCAGTTGATCATTCCAGGTTTTAAGTTGAATCTGTTTGCGAAAAGGATTCCTAACCCTGCTTTTTTCTGAGGTGCTGGGATGTGTAGTATTGTTTTCCATCCTTAGACTTTCAGCCTATGAATTTTTTTATGAGTTAAGTGTTTTGCATGTATGCAGCGTATTGTTAGATTTTCTTCTTAATTCACTGTGCCAGTCTATTTCTTTTAATTGATGAATTGAGTCAATTTACATTGATGGCTATAATTGAGATGTGTTGAATTATGATTGACATGTTATTTATCTGCTGTTGCTTACCCCTTTTTCTCCTGTGTTTAATTGTTTGCCCTATTTGGTGACTTCTTTCCATTCTCATTAGCAGAGTTATGATCATTTTGATCTCACTCTAGGATACCTTTAAGTAGTCTCTGTAGGGTTTGCTTTGTCCTTATGAAATTCTTTAGTTGTTCTTTGTCATGGAAGTATTTCACTTCTCCATTAAACTTGAAAGAGAGTTTTGCAGGGTATAGTAGTCTGGGCTGGAATTTGTTTTCATAGAGGATTTGAAGTTCTCTGCTCCATGCTCTTTTTGTTTTCATGGTTTGTGAAGAGAAGACTGTCATTATCCTGATAGATTTTCCTTTAAATGTGATCTGTTTCTTCTCTCTCATGGCTTTTAGTATATTGTTCTTTTGCTTGATTTTTGGATTTTATTTTTATATGTTTGCATGTGTTTTTAATTGGGTTCATGTTATTGTAGTTCTGTATGTTTCATTTACCTGAATGCCAGAGTGTTTCCCAGTATTTGGGAAGTTTTCTGCTATAACGTCTACCCATAATCCTTTTATATCATTTGTATTGACTCCTTATTTCTCACTGATACCTATTAGTCTCACATTGTGCATCTTTGCATCATATTGCAAATGATGAATTATATTTTCGTGCCTCTTAGTTGTTTCCAAGAGAACTTTTCTTACCTTTTCTTTACATGCAATAGTGTTTTCACAGTCTGAAACTCTATCTTCACTTTCATTCAAATGGTTTTGCAAGGTTGCAGTCGAGATTTTAGATCCCTCTATATACCTTTGACACTGCATAATGTGATCTATTTCTTTTATATATTGCTCATTCAATGTTTCAATCATTTTTCTATTATCTGATTTTTTATCAGTGCCTTCTTCATTATTGTTATCCCTTCTTTTTTTACTTCAGGAATGATTTCTGATCTGATTTTTTCTCTATATCTTTCTGCAGTTGTTTCTTTATTTAAGACTATTAATTCAGACATGTCAGTTGTATGATTCCCAATTTCTTCTGTGATAGTGTCTCCTGTATTTGTTCTGGGTTGGATTGGGGTTTTAGATTGCATTTTGCTCCTTCTCTTTGTCATTTTGTATAGCCCTATCATCTGACCTTTGTTGTAGAGCTCTGATGCTGTTATAACCTTAGAATAGCAAAGGCAATCCTGGTCAATAAAAACAAGACAGGAGGTATTAAAATTCCTAACTTGAAATTATACTAAAAGGCTACAGTGATAAAGTCAGCATGGTACTGGTATCAAAATAGACCCAAGGATCAATGGAATAGATTAGAAGATGCTGAGGCCCATACGAACTCACTCAGCCACCTTATCTTTGACAAAGGGGCCAAGCATACTCACTGGAAGAAAGATAGCCTCTTTAACAAATAGTGCTGGAAAAACTGGCTCTCTACATGCCAAAAACTCAAATTTGACCCAGGTCTATCACTATGCACTAAACTAAAGTCAAAATGGATCAAAGATCTAAACATTAAAACAGAGACACTAAATCTCCTGGAAGAGAGAATAGGAGGAAAGCTTGAAGATATAGGCATAGGCAAAAACTTCAGGAATAAAAGTGAAATCACACAGGAAACACTTGAAAGAATTAACAACTGGGACCTGCACTTACTGAGAAGGTTTTTCACATCAAAAGAAATTACCCACAAAGTGAAAAGACAATTTACAATTTTGAAAAAATCATGGCAAATAAGTACTCAGACAAAGGTCTGCTCTTTAGAATTTTTAAAGAACTAATAAATACTAGGGCCCCAGAATTTAAAGACCCAGTCCAGACATGGGCATCTGAGAGGAACATACACTTCTCAGAGTATGAAATTAAAGAAGCGAATAAATATATGAAAAAATGCTCCACATCACTAGTCATCTGTGAAATGCAAATTAAAACAACATTGAGATATCATCTCATGCCAGAAAGAATGGCTATCATAAAGAAATCAACCAACAACAAATGTTGGAGCGGCTGTGGAGAAAAAGAAACACTTCTCCACTGCTGGTGGGGATGTAGACTGGTGCAACCATTATGGAAATCAGTGTGGAGACTGCTTAGAAAAGTTGGACTGGAAATACCCTTTAAACCATCTATTCCTCTACTGGAAATTTTCCCAGAGGATCTGAAATCATCATATCATAGTGATATATGCATGCCCATGTTTATAGCAGCACAATTTGTGATAGCCAAATCTTGGAAACAACCAAGATGCCCATCACCTGAGGAATGGATAGAAAAGATGTGGTATTTTTATACAATGGGGTATTACTCAGCTATAAAGAATGATAAACTCGAAGCCTTTATATTGAAGTGGATGCCACTTGAACATATACTCATAAGTGAAATAAACCAGACACACATGTGTAAATATCTTATA
>NW_004524726.1:1413976-1415661 GCF_000260255.1 Octodon degus
AGGTCCTGCTTTACCTTGGTCTTAACCATCCAGTAGAAAAGTATGAAGATGAAATAAATCAGAAATAAAATTCAGCTTGAATATGAAATAAAACTCAAATAGGTAAAATAAGCAGCTCTTATATTTCTCATTTGAAATGCATAATCATTTTTGGCCTCATGTTATATTACAATGTTCAGCTATTCATGTATTTCTTACTTAGTGGTAACAGTTAGGTTTACTCTCCCAAACATACAGAAATAAGTTTAGATATTTTACTGTGTGAACTATATTTGTTAAAGACAGGAGTCAGAGAAGAAACTGAAGTGAGAAAATAGACAAAACTACTAGTCAGTGTAGTTTTGGTTATGCTTATTAAGTACAGTCCCATTTTACAGTTCTTAAACATTCTTAACTTACATAATAAAGCTGTATGGGACAAAATTTAAGTGAAATACCAATAAAAAGTGTAATTAATGGTAAGTGATGATTCGTGTAAATATTACACCTGACTAAATATTATAAATGTAAGTATTAGGTATGTATAGAGAACAAGACCTGTACATGTGTTTCATTCATATGGAATACCTGTAATGGTAAGACTCTAAGCAAAGAGACTCATTATAATCTTGAAGTAATGTTTGGAGACATCGCCTTGATATGATCAGCTCACAGATGATTTGGTCAAAAGTTATGTCCAGAATTGCCCATGCAATTTAAAGTTTGGAAACCATCTCTTTCAAGGATTAAATTACACAGTACTCAGGAAACAATGAATGTCCCTTCAGTTCAAATATGAAAAAAATATAAAAATAATGTCTATTAATATTTTTGTTTTAAATGTTTTATCATATCTAGGACTCCCATTGAACACATTCAATGAAAATTTTAAATGTTATATTATCAGTTTGTATTATATTATATAAAATACCATTAAATTGTACTCTAGCTTAAATGACAACTTATTGTATATATTTATGTAATACAATGTGATTCTGTAATGAATGTGTACATGGTGTGGTGCCCTAATCAGGCTATTTGGAATATTCTTCACTTCATGTAAGAGTTTCTTTGAGGGGAGGACACTTCAAATCTATTCTTTGTGTAATTTTTAGTATACTTTTTTTACTATGGTTATAACTTCTTATTCTTTTACTAAAGTCTCCCTTTTACCAATCCATAAACCCATATATATGTGTTTCTCCATGCTTATTGAAATATTACTCACAAATGCCAAGATAGAAATAAGTGAACTACCTATAAGTCCTGAAATAACCATTAAATGAATTGAGAAATTGTGAAATGCATAAAAATTGAATGTGATTTAGCCTTCAAAGGGGAGAAGGTTTTATCATTTGTGACAGATAGGTAAATTCTGAGGATGTTATTTTAAGTGCAATAATCCAAGAACAACAACAAAAACAATTCTGAGTGATCTCACTTTATGTGGAATCTAAACTAGTTTAACTGCTAAAGTATTCAAACTAAAAAGAAATCTATTTTATTTGCCATGGAGAAAGTAAATAAAAAATAATTTTTCTTGACTCTTTTATCTAGAAATATATTCACCTAACAAGAATATAATAAACATCATTGTATAAAAATGCAAAATGCAGGGGCCGCAGAGAGAGTTCATAAGTTTAAGGGCCTGCCTATCAAGTGCAAGAACCCTGTTTTGATCCCCAGCATCTTGTGTGATGCTGTCC
>NW_004524726.1:1415761-1423866 GCF_000260255.1 Octodon degus
ATATACTCATAAGTGAAATAAACCAGACACACATGTGTAAATATCTTATAGTTTCCCTAGTATAAGACCTCAAAAGAAGAAATACAAATAGAAAAGTATAATAGAAGTAAAAGGAAAACAAGACCTCGAGGACTAACTAATTAAAAGAGGGAAAGGAGAACAGCTAGGAAACATGACTGTGACAAGCCATACAGTTATATGTAGAAGATTGATAAGGCAATGATCCTGAGAATCTCCAGAAGATTTTTGAATCTAGCAGTTAATTGAAAAGATTCTCACCATGACTAACTATATATACTGATACCTGTGAACTAAACAACTGCACTAAAGATGGCAATTTGTAATAATAGGTCCATGCTTGGAGTGCCTGTCATTCTGGTCATCTGAATATGGGCTGCTTGTCATGACATGCCAGTTGCTGCTGTGCTGTCTCTCGGGTAGATGATTGTTCAAAAAGAAGGGGGTAGTAAATGAAGGCAGGTGACCAGTAAAGGACTGTTGTGGATCTTTCCTGCTTCAAGGTTGTATATGATTAGATTTTTTACTAACGTGCAAACATAAGTATTATATAATTCCTTATGCCTATTTTAAAAGTATATTCTAATTTTTACATATTTTTTTCATCATATTCTGTAGGGACTTAAAGTTCAGCATATCAATACTTGATGAAAAATACCTGTTCCATGTTTTGCCTAAGATGTTTGGTATTCAGACAGATAGTGAGGTTAGGTTTAACAGCCTAGGTTATATGTTAATAACAATAAGCTTGTCTTCTGGATCCATAACAGCCTAAGTTTGCAGACCAAAATTAGAGAAAAAGGAGGGCCACAAGGAAAGCTCGCATTTTGGCCCTAGCCTTCCAATGTCAATTAAGACTCAGGACATATGAGAACTTGTATTGTAACATCACATAACTCAGTAGTGTCCCAAATTTTCTTATTAAGGAGATTAAAGGGCCAAAGAGGAAAGTGATAAATGATGTAAAGTGTGCCTAAGGAGAGTCACTTGGAAAGAAAACATTCTCTCAGGCTTTCACAGAGAGCACATTAGCCAAGCAATGCCATGACTCATGCACATGGCTGACACTGACAAAGGGTCTACAATATGAGGTACAGGATCTCAGGATAAATCCTAAGGGGATTTCACTGACCTTATCAGACCCAAAAGCTACAACTCTTGTTGCATGAGTCTTGCTTTATCTTGGTCTTCACCATCCCACAGAAAATTATAAAAATGAAATAAGAGAAGTAAAGCCATGCTGTTATATTGAGCTGTAGGGACCTCAGGTCAACAATTTCTGACATTGCCAGTGAAGTGGAAGACCCAATACTATTATGGACTATTGAACTCTTTTAGAATATTTTACTGAATTAACACACCTATAATATTCATATGACGTAACTGAACATAAAACGGTATACAGATGAATGTCCATTTTGTATCTGTGTATTCAAAATGGTTAGAATAGATATATAGTTACATTCTCTTTATGAATAGAGTGATTTGTTCTATTAGTGTTTGTAAATAGGATATCATGTCCTCATCTTGTACAGCAATTATCCACTAGGAAGAATGTATGCAATGTGTTAATTATTGAAACTGTCTTACCAATTTGGTATGAAAAAAATTAATTAATTAAAAAATAACCTTGGCTCCTACCAAAATTCTTATGCAAGAGAGATTATATGGTTATGGCATTTATAATTTTGTAATTACAGAACTACAATTAGGAACACTAATAATAAGTAGCAGTTGACAAGCTTTTGTCACTTGGTTTGTATTTTAGACAGTAAGAGCAAGCATTTTGTCTTTATAGCTAAGCAGATATTATATTGTATTGAGAATTGTGTTTAAGTTAATTCCCTTAAGTTCTGTCTGATCACCTTCCCTTGATATACTTGGGGTCGTCCAGCAGAGTAATTCACTCCAGTTACCTTTTACCCCCTCTGCCATTCAAGATAGAAAGAGGGAGGATTCTCTTATAGATGTGAGTCTAGCAAAGTGTCTCAGTTTACCAGGTGCAGATATTCTATGTTTGAATATGCCCTGATATGCCTGCCTTGGTTTTGGCTGCTGTGCTCAGCTTCTTCCTGCTGCAACCCTTGGAAGTGAACCTGCTATGCCCCTCTGTCAAGATCTTCTGCTCATGGATTAGCTGGGTGGTTCTGGCTTCTAGCCTCTCTGCAGGGACTTCACCTGGAGAGTTCACACCAGGCCTGCATGCCGTGCCTGGACTGGGTCTGGAGGGATTCCAAGAGCATGGAGGAAGGCCTCACTCACATGCAGGGCCTAAGCTGGGTCTGGAGGGGCCTGGGGGTGCAGTGGAGCAAAAACTCTCCTGTACACCCAACTGTGCCTGAGCTGGGTCTGGAGGGCTCCGTAGGTGTCCTGAGAGCAGAGCAGAAGGTCTCAATCACACGCCAGGCCTGGGCTGGGTCCAGAGGCTAGAAATTTTATTAAAATATGTATTTAATATTAAATCATATATGTGAGATCTGTTATGTTATTTGTTAATTCTGTTACACTTACTCTCAGAGTGAAATTCCAGAGTCAAAAATGTGTAATATGACTACCTTCTGTTAATGTGAACAGAAATATGGAACATAATGCTACAATCTATCTGTGAGACCTGCTTTACATTGATATGTACCATCATATATAAAACGAATAAGCACAAAATAGTGAAATATATGAATCTTAAACTCAATGCATTCCTCTAGAAACAATGATTTTCTTATAAATGTAATAGCTTTCTTTTTAAGCATTGTTCTGCTTATTATATCATGGAAAGAGAGATTGGTACTTAAGAAAAGAATTTCTGAATACTAGATTAAGCAATTTGATGAGCACATGCGGCTCTGCTAAGACCAAAGTGGTTTTTAGTAGTTAATCAATGTCACAGATTATTACAAAACATCTCTTTACTTTGGTATGCAATATACTACGGATTGAAGACTGCATTTCCTTTTGTGCACTGCTGTGTGATATGTACTATTCTTCTACTTTTGAGTTATTTCCTCCAAACGTTTTTCCCCAAGGCTTTTACACTCATCTAAAGTCTCAGAATTATCAAAACATCAACAGGGGATACATAAAATCATGGTTATTAATCAAACTAATATCCTAGGACACAATTGTAATGAAAATTAATTTGAACCAACAGCATCGACAGAAAAAAAAGTACAAAAAAATAAACAAAATGAAAAATAATAAGCAGATCAAATTCTTCAAGCATGGAAAGCAAATAAGAGAAGTACAATTTCACCAAGAACTCATACTGAAACAAATGTCTTTGCAAATCCAAAAAGTTGATCATTCTTATGTTGAGAAGTTATTATTTTTAAGGCATGATTCCGTGGTGAGAAATGGGTCAGACATTTTTATGTATAATCAGATATTTAAACAACGTTGCAGAAATATAATTACTTTCAATGTTGTTAGCAATACTGTTTACTAACCATCCTATATCTGAAGATTTTCTTTATTTTAACATTAGTGTCTCATTAAACTAACAAATTTGCATGTGGAATATTGTAAATCTACAAGTTTTAAATTTATATCTAATGAAATACACACCACTGAAATTATTCTACATTTTCTCAAAATCAACATCATTATAGATTTTCTTAGCTGCTCCAAATTGATTTCAGATTGTTTCATGAATAATAAAATTGACATACTAAAAGACAGGAGTCAGTAAAAATATAAATTTCTCTTACAATATGCCTCAAAATGAAAGCAGGTATGCTTTTCTAGAGGAAGGTTATTGCAAAGCATGCAAAGTAGTTTAAACAACATGTTTCGGATAAATAAAGCAACATTTTTATTGACCAGTAATAGGATAGGAGGAAACTTGTAGTGACCTTAGCAGAATGGATTTTCTGTCTTAAATTTTTCTTGAAAAAACACAGGTTGGGCAAATGAGGACTCAAGGTTCTTATTACCACCCCAAGTGTAGTGTCCCAACACAGGTCTACATTCTGAAGTTGATTGATTATACTGCTGCTGCATGTTTTCTCTTAAGATTTCAAGACTCTTTACAGAGAATTTTAAACATAGATAAACTCATGCTATAAAAATGAATGTGAACAATTCACTTGAAAACTTACAAAGAAAAATGAAGAGTAATGGAAAGACAAGAAACAATACAAACAAAGAAGAATGGAAAGTTCTAACTCCACACATGATGATTACAAAAGTTTGTCACTCAAAGACAGTGTTGCAGATTTTGCAAGAATATTTTCCTTACCAAATACAGTCAATTACTACACCAATAATAATATATATTACCTAGGGGCAAACAGATGCTTTTCTCCTTGGGTCAAAAACAAAGCTTTTGTTGTCTTTTTCATGCAGCAGAGCATTAGGTATGCTTTAATATTTCAGCAATTAAAAGGTTTCCAATCTATATAGCAGCATTGTCATCCTTCTCTAACTACACTTGCATTCATTCTCATAGATTTATTGGGCAACTAGTTTCTTACATTTTGATTTTCAGAGCTGAGTGACATAATCAAATTAAAGTTGTTTTTACTATCATTATCCAAGTAGTATAACCTGAAATGATGCTTCAATAAGCTAGGTGTTAGATAGAGAGAATGATTTTTATTTTTGTTTGCTACATAGACACTTGTCTGAATCTCCTCACGTGATTATAATTGGCAGTAAGGCTCAGAACTACTGACATCATGTGAAAATTCAGCATGCTCTCAAAAAATTTGGTTGAAGGTCAGTGATGCCAGGAGCACGGCCTCTGAACAATCAAATATTTTGAGCATGGCTTATTATAATAGAAATAATTGCTACTTTATAACTTTCTTATTAATATCAAGCAAGATTGAAAATGATTCATATACTTTTTCAGGCATATGTTTAGTTATCTTAATACTATAAACTCTAGCTCCTTACTGTAGTATACAAGGTATATTGATGTTAGACCTCTTATTTGCTGTGTATCTGGTGTTCTATATTAAATTTAACTGACATTTGTTTTCAAAGGAATATTCACATAATCAAGATGAATTGGCATGCTATCATTTTTATAATGGAATTTAATTTGTAATAAGTGATTCAAATTGTGATTAAAAGCTTTGTTAGTTATAAATTGATGTTAAGGGCAGAGACTATGTGATTTGGATTTCTGTTCTATAAAGAATAATGACCAGTAGATAGATAAATGTGCTCTTTTGCTTCCTTGGGAAAATGCCTTATGAACTAAACGTTATTACTGAGGCAAGCTGCAGCAATAGGAGGTGACCTTGAAGCAATGAAGCAGACAGAGTTGAGAAAACAAAGACAAGGTTATGTAATTGTGATATATGATGTTTGAAAATATATTTTTAGCTGAAAGCTTCTTTTCCTTAGGAAAAGAATACAAACAATAAATATATAGAAAAATTTGCAGTACTTAAGACCTATAAAATATAAGATTACAAATAAAGATAGATGTTTGAAGTACCAAGTCCTTGAATTTTAGATATAGTTTGGGTGTGAAACTGCTTAATAATATATGCAAACTTAAATCAAACAACACTTTTGAATGTTTAATTACACCATCAATAAATGGTACGAAAATAAAAGAAAAAACAATATCATCATGTACAAAAACAATGTTAATATGTCAAAATAGAATGATTGCTTTCTAAAATGTTTTCAAACAATTTAACCCATCAGTGCTCACAGTAGTGCCGTGAGATAGGGATTAATATTATCTCTCATTTAAAGATAAGGAAGCAGAGTTCGATTACCAAAGTTCACAAATAATGATGGCACAGCACTATTTAAACTCAATCTCTTGCCAAAACCCATTTTCTAACTATTGTGTTAGGTTGTCTCTCACAGTGGTATGTATGCATGATTTGCATAAGCTAAATTTTTGCCTACTACAAGTCTTTGCATGGGTATTTAACAGACATTTCTAAATTACGTTTGTGGGCTGATTTAAATATGTAATAAAGGATGCAGCATCGTAAACGTTCCATGGCTTTCCTCTACTAAATTATTTCTCATCTTGTTGAGTTTCAAAAATTGTTTTAGAAACAAAAGGGTCACCTAGAATACTTCCACATTATTCCTCAATCTTCCTAAATGTCCTTAGGATCTTCTTGGCTTAGAAGTGAATTAACTGAATTAATGAGTTTAGAATCTCACTTGCAGTACAATCAATAGGTAAAGTGCTGTTTTTAGGACCTGTGCAATAGCTCAGCAAACTAAGCGCCTGCTTTGGCAAGCACAGAGACCGGGAGCACTCTGGCTCTGCAGCTGGGCATGCTGAGCCAGTGAACAAGTCCTGGAGTGGTGGCACTGACCTGTAATCCCAGTGCTGGGGAGGCTGAAAACAGGAAGATAACTATGAGTACTAGTTGCATAGTGAGACTTTGGACCAAATAAATGTTTTAAAAAAGAAAATTTATGGAAAGTTCTTTTTTCATAATCCTCAAATAGTGAATTGAAAACTCAAGTGTATACTTGAGCCTGTAGTAAGATGTACTCTAACTATAAAATCTGAAGTTTCATGAAGCTGTATTGCTAAAGTCTATGTAATGCTGTAGCAAGGAGTTGGTTTTTACTTTGACATTGTAGCTATCGTAGAAGTCAGAATGCTATAAAATGGCATTCTACAGTATTTACTTACTTAGTTACTTTTATATTTGGCACGGGGTCACACTATACTGTCTTGCTGGTTTTCTGCAGGATTTTAATAAATATCTGTCATCATCTACTAAAAGTAAGATCTGACTTATACATTCATTAACCTAATCTTTTCATTTCACTAAAAAGAGCACTATAACCCAACAGTAGTGCTAAACTTCACTCTGGCCAAAAGATCAGATCTCTCCAGAGTTAGTTCTGGGACTCAAAGCAAACCCTTCTGGATTGCAGTCGACTGCCCTTGCACTCAGGATATGCCTTTGCTTGACATCCAACACTATATTGAAGAATTTTTTTTTTAAAAAGCTTTATTCATAACTTAGTTCTACTGAGAGATGAAATGTGATGTTTATAAGCATTTATTAGACATTAATAAAATTGAAAGTATATCAAGATGAAATATATAAGAAATAAAAATTTGGAAATTAGTTGTGATTTGAAAATAAAAGTTTCTTCCTACACACACATTAGGTACATATGATTTGTACAGTAAAAGGAAGAAAAAAACTGATATTTTAAGAGCAAAATTTTTATAAATTCTAAAGTAATAAGGAAAGAGTGTTATTCAAGAAGAGAATGTGATAATTCAATATGCTAAAAATGTATGTATGCTGATTTTTTTATTGGGCATTCAAAAGAATGACATAAGAACTTCATACAGGCTGGCAAGATAGCTCAGCCAAGTAAATTGCCTCCTTAGGCAAGCCTCTGTAAGTGCAGGGACCACTGTTCAATCCCTGGGACCACATGCCATGCCAGCCCCACTCCCACAGGGCAGGCTGAGGCAGCCATAGTGGTGTAAGCCTGTAACCCCAGAGCTGGCACAGCTGAAAGCAGGAGGATCCTGCATAGTGAGATCCTGAAACAATCAAATACATTAAAAATAAAACAACTTCGTACATTAAGATTCTCCTTAAGTTATTTATGAGTTATACTAAGCAAAGGAATGTGGCTCCACCATAGAGAAGGAGACATGTGAGTCATTTGTAGGAAACTGGATACAAATTCAGGCCATATTTTTTAGTGAATTAAGTCAGATACAAGCTGTTTTCTCTTACGTGAGAAACTCAACATACAAATAAAGTACAAAATAATGATAAAAATACAAAAGAGACAAAAAGTCATTGTAATAGAGGATGGAAAATGTATCCAAAAGTGTTTCTTGATTTAGTATAACTGTCTAATGAGTTTTGCAGGACTTCTGGCTTGTTAGTCTGCTTGCTTCTCTGAATGTGTGATGTTTAACTTTATAAGGGCTTATAAGATAAATGAATAAATAAATGTAGCACTATCAAAGAAGGGAAGGTGGAGGGTAACAGGGACATAAAAAGCACTGAGATACATTTTCTGTATGTACCAATTCACTACAATAAATGTCATCACTATGACATTTACTAATAAACACAGAAAATTTTAGAGGTTTAAACACGAACATTTTTAATTTTTTACAAATG
>NW_004524726.1:1430531-1435830 GCF_000260255.1 Octodon degus
ATATATAATTCCTTTTGAATTATTATGAGGGTGTAATAAATGAACTTGGAAAAGTGAGATGACAACAAGGAAACTAAATCTATCACAGTATTAGCCTATTCTGACCTATCTAACCAATTAACTTCAGGTATTTGTAAGATCATGATTTGTATATATGTCCCTGAAATTCGGTGAATTGCCCCAAATTCTTTGTTAAGCAGTAATTTTTTTTAAATTATAGTAAAATATCTTAAATTAAATTCTGGAACTCAATTTTACTTCTTGAAGAAAGTTATGACATATATAAGATACTATATATATCTATAACTATATCTATATCTATATCTATATCTATCTATATATATATATTACATGATATATAATGTATGCATTATATATTGGCTCTTTAGAACAATTGTTAAATTTTCCCTATTAGCAAAAATGATTGTCTGGGGGAGTCTTCATTTCAACTCTGGATTTTTTTAACACAGTGATTATCCTCATCAATAGTTTCAATAAATATTACAAGTACTAAACAGACATTATTCACTGTTTGCTAAAGTAATATATTTATATAAATTTGAAAATATAATTGCAGCTTATAACACTTTCTTCAATATATTTCACATCTAATAGCCTAGAGATTTACTTTTGTCATGCTCTAAGTTGTCTTTTCACTTTATAATGCCACAAAAGACTCATTAAAAGGTCTTATAGTAACAGCTGTTAGGAAGCGAGCCTCAGAACTGCAGGTAGGACCAGACAGATTTTTCACTGCCTGTTGTTCCCTTGGCAGTCAATCTATTTCCCGTTGCTACATTTAGATGTTCCAGTTATTCTAGAACTTAGTGAAGATAATTTTCTTTTCTGTTTTTCTTATTCAATAAAATATATAATAATTTCATTTTACTTTTTGAACTATTATAGAACCTGAATTATTTTGTTATTATAGATATTTATTTTATATACTTTAAACTTAGTAATTAACTGTGTTTTCATGCACCTAAAAATTGAATAATAATCACTATGCTAAATGTTGATGTAAGTAGGAAATTTTAGAAAGCATCAGGCAAGTTCTTTGTCTTTAATATAACATACTTAATTTTATGGCATTTCATAATTTTAAATTCCTTTACATTTTCACTAAATTTAAATGAATGATTCACGTGATAGAAAAATCTGCATAATAATCATAAATCAGGGCCAGCCAAATAGCACAGCAGATTAAAACTGCTGCAAGCAGGCTCAGGAGCCAGGTGTTGGATCCCCAGGCCGGCCATGCCAGCCCCACCCCCAGGGTGTGCTGAGACAGCAATTGAGACTGGGCATGGTGGCACACACCTGTAATACCAGCTCTTGGGAAGCTGTATACAGGTGAATCACTATGAATCTGATCAGGAGGTGAGACCCTGAACACTCAGTACACCCTTCCCTTAAAAAACAAATCATAAGTCAGTTGTCAGTATAAAAAAAACCATTATCAGGAGAGGCTTTGCATATTCTTTTACATATACTTCTGCATATCAATTTTCACTGTATATGAAAAGAAAACATTATCCTTTTAGTTCCTTTCTTATTTGCTGGGATAAAAGTAATACTTGACACCAACAAATTAAAGAAGGGAAGGTTTATCATGTCTCACTTTTTGTAGAGGGTTCAGGCTGTAGTTGGCCAGCTCTAAGACAGATTGGGAGGGTGTATGGTGGAGGGGAGCCCACTCATAGTAGTGCAGGCCAGGAGAGAGGGCAGGAAGGAACAAGCAGAGAAAGATACACTCTTGTGGAGCACACCCCCACTGATGTAGCTCTTCCAACCAGATTTCACCTCTGCACATCATCCGCAGCCTAATCCCTTCAGAGGACTAATCTACAGATAACTATCACATGCGTAATCCAATCACCTCCCCAAAGCCCCAGCTGCAAGCTCATGAGCATTTGGGGACATTTTACATATAAATCATAACAACATATTTTTTTGGAGAAAATGAAGGAATCATTTAAATAAATGCACATTTTTCTAAATGTATTTTTGCAAATATCAGCTATTATGAAATCAATCAAGTAGTATATTCTACATGGATAGAATATATCTTAATAATGATAGTTTCAATTGAATGTCAAGGCATTTCAAAAGCATAAGAAGGAAAAGTGAAAATCATGTTGTTATCTACACAGATGTTAGAAAACTTTTATATTTTTAAATATCTAGTTTAACAAAACTTCAAATAAACATGGGAATAGGCATATTTCCAAATTGGATAATAGATGTCCAAAATAAATCTTGTATTAAAATCATGCTTTAGTAAGAAATACTGAATACTGTAGCCATTTTATTTAAGGGACTAATAAAATTTTCACCAGTATTATTATTATCATGCTCAGCATTTTTATACTAATTCATAAAAGAGTACAAGTAAAATTCTCTAAGTATTTTAATGCTATATGTCAGTTCACTTAGACAATAAAATTGATACAACTTTTATACGAATCTGTAATCAAACAAAGTACAAACTCAAGCAAAACCATCACAGTTTAAAAACTTCTGGGGAGTGTTCTTTTCATATTGTAAAAGTAATAAATTTACATACTAAAGTACAAAATTATAGCATTGAGATCAATGTTAGTGGAAACTTTAAATGGATGAATAAGTAAAAATTGTAGAAATAAATTAACAGATGTGTGGCCTAGGCTTAGAGATGAAGTGTGTATCAAATGCTCTGTGTTTAGAGGCAGGAGGCCTTGAAGGTGACTGGATCACAGGCAGACTATATTCTTCTGTAGACTGCTTCACTGGTGAGCTCTTAGGAACATGTGCTCGGGGAGGTGGAGGCTGGTTTGAAAAGCGAGTTGCATTCCTTGAGTGCGTATCTCCTTCTTGTTCCTCGCTTCTGTCTGCCTCCTGGTTCCTAGAGGTAAGCAGCATTCCTCTGCCATGTCTTTTCCCCAAGAATTTTCTGCCTTGGAGGCCTCTGACTATAGACTGACTCCTCTGAAATCACAAGCTAAGAGTAGCCTCTTCTTCTTCTTTAATATTCTTCATCATAAATATATGGGTCAATGTATATATGAGTAAATATGTGCATGTTTATACATGTGTGTATTCATGACATGCACACATAAGAGCTTATGGTCATGCACACATCTACACTCCCTTCTGCTATGTACACAAATGTATGTAAAGATCAGTGTACTTGTGTTCATTTGTATGGATTTCTGTGAGTGCTGCTATCCAAGGACATGCAGCTAATTTTTTTTCCTTAAATTACATGTCTATTTCACTTACATACTGTGATTTGCATTTCTGAAGTACGTGGAGCTCTGCATATATTTTATCCTGGAAAGCAAATCTAGCTTAGAGAGCTGAAATCCCAGTAATTATTACATCAGTTTTGGTATCATTAACTCAAATTACTGCTAAGCATCAACTCTAATGCTACTACTATTCTATTTTGCATGGTGAATTTTATAAACTTCTAGGAGGGAAATTACCTCATAACTTCATGAATTTCAAATTTCCTTGTTCTAACGAGGACCTAGTACAATTTATTCTAGCATTTTAGTGTATGCCAGAGAGTCTTCAATACTTGAGTCATCTTATGGCATGCATTATGGATTTTCTCTTTATCTTTATGCTCACACTATTCTGCAATGGATACCCATAAATGGTTGTGGATATCGTAACCATATTAAAATTTAACTCTATTTTCAACATTTTACATACTAAGATTTCAGAATATGTTTAATTATGACAAACACGGAATTTGTGTATATTCGTAAGTTATGTGAAACTTAAATGTGCTTTTATTTATACAGAATTCATTTACAAGTCATATTTAACAATATATAATAGAAGAAACAATGGCTTAATGAATTACTGTTTAGTTATCAGTAAATTATTTTTGAAATAATAGTTTAAGAAGTCTATTAGATGTTTGCACATGTAAATACAAAGCACTTCCTCTTTTCCTCATAAATTGGCTCAAATTAATATGGCTTACTAAAAAATGTACAGAAGTATTTAGACCAAGTTTTATTAGAATTGCTTTGGAACTTGTCACTATTTATATCAGAGTTGAAGATGTTACTGATTGAGACTACTGTTAAGGGGGCCTGAAAAGGTTTTAAAATTAACTGACTGGCTTTCTCTGTTTAATTGTAAGTCTGTCTCAGGCCTACCTTGTCTGGAGATGGGACACAGATTCCTAGGAATAAACCTTATGAGTCACTAGTCCTGGTTAAAGATTACACTGGCCTGTGAGGCCAAGATGCCTAAAGGACACAATAAAGCTACAGCTGAGAACGCCTTTCTCTAAACCCAATTAAGTACATGAAGTCCGTAACTACAGACTTCTCACTTCTGTGCTTGCTGTCAACCTGGGGATAAGATAGTCTCCTAATTAGTATCATTTATTGAGGAAGTCTTTGTACTGACTCTCTGGGTCCTGCTCAGGTTCCTACACTTTCCTCAGGGTCTCCTTCCTTTGGGAACTGACTAAATTTGGGGCTACCTGCAGAAGTTCTTTGTCTCAGCCCCCAGAGAATCTTGAGATTTGATCAAAAGTTTGATCCTTCTGGAGCCCAAAATTCATACCACTTGTCTCTTTTTGTTAGGCCTCCAACATACACTCTTCAGGAGGTTACAGGACTGAGAAGTCCATGACACGTTAATTCTTAATGTCTTTTGTCCAACAGTTTATTGCTATTACTCTATTCCGACATGTAAACAACATGATGTTTACCCTCTAGGGAATTTTTAAGTGTACAATATAGGCACAGTTCTCTGCAGCACGCTTGAGTTCTATAACAACCTGTTAATAAAGATTTTCTCATCATTTCCCCACACTAATTCCTGGTAACCACAATTCTGTCATTGGTATTTTTAAACTTCATTTTTAAATTTCTACATTCATGTAGAATTTCAGGGTATAATTGATTTAGCTTCAGCTTTGATGTTTTATGTTCAGCAAATAACACACACCATTGCTTGTGCTACGGATGCAGAAATAAGAATGTCCTCATGTTGCTCCATCACAGTGAGTCTTTGTCCGTTAGTCTCTATGGCACGTTTTACCACCGAGTCTATGTCCCTCCTGTTTCTCCTGCTGACACAGATAATAAACTGTTATTTTTTATACTATTGCTATATTCCATTTCATTTTAGTCTAAGTAATTTTAACATATTTGATAGGCCCTTTCCTCTTAATTTTCTTCTATATATCCACAGAAAGATGTGCAATATAGTTATAGTACTTACTTTGCAGTTGACAGTTTTCATTCTTATTATTTGACTAAATATATTTAATTAGCATAATTTTGACTGG
>NW_004524726.1:1445132-1461133 GCF_000260255.1 Octodon degus
ACCACGCCTGGACTCGGTCACCAGCTCAGCATGCCCCAGGGCCAGGGCCAGCATGGCACTCAGAGCAAGGACTGAACCTTGGTCCCTGCACTTGCCAAAGCAGGTGCTTAGTCCACTGAACTATCTTTCCAGCCCTTATTGTAGGTTTATAATTTTTCATTATTAGTTTATGGTTTGAGAGAAAAAAACTCAAAAAACTGAGTTTAAAATAACTTATTTCTGACAGCTTTCAGCTTGTTTTATCACAACAAATTTATTTTCCATAATTTTGAAAGATTTTCATACTTTTCATTGGGCAGCTTGACACTGCTAATTCAAAATGTAGATAAACAGGTACAACACTTTACTGAACAGGTAGAGAATAGTATAGATAAGTACATACTAAATTAAGTGTTAAAGTGCTGGGGAGATAGCTCGACAGACTAAGTGCCTGCTCAGGCAAGTGCAAGGACCAGGGTTTGATCCCCCGCACCACATGCTGTGCCAGGCCTGCCCCCAGGTGTGATGAGCCAGCCACCAAGAGCAGATGTGGTGGTGTACGCCTGCAATTCCAGCGCTGAGGAGGCTGAGAACAGGAGGATCGTTACAGTTCTGAGCTCAATATTGAGACCCTGTATCAAATACATTAAAATAAAATTAGATTAATCAATTAAGTAATAAAATGTTCCCTTAGTTTGGAAAAATTCCATATTTTTAAAGATTTTAAAAGAAAATAAACACTGGTAATAAAAATGTAGATATTAACCCCAAAATTTACCATTATATCTACTATTTGATTCATTTTACAACATGATAGGTAATTATTTGACTTAAAATATTAATATAAAATTCTATTGGTAATGTGTTATTGACTTTTTGGACCCTGAAAAAATTTCTTCCGCATTCTTGTTGTCTTGTAAAAAAGACTGGACGAAACGTTAAAATGGCGGCAAGGACTTGCATATTGAAGGTAGTTCAACATGTTCCCTGCGGATTAAGAGAGGACTTGTGTCAGGCTTGCAAAGGCTGAAAAGAAGTACATGCAGCACCTTAAGATTGGACCAGAAGTAGCCACACAGCAGCCACAAATACTGGTGAGGTGCTTTTTTTTTATCGAAAAGGGATAAAATAGTTTCTTAACAAAATGATATGAAAGGGGCCGGGGAGATGGTTCAGTAGAATAAGCGCTTCCCTGGCAAGAGCAAGGGTCTGAGTTCAATCCTTGGTTCCTCCAAAGGGGAAAAAAAAAAGATATGAAAATAACAATAGTTAATACATTACATATTTTATTTTGAAGAATAAAAACAGAACAAAAGCAAATAGAAAAAAGACAGAAACAGGATAGCATAGAATAATGCATATGTTACAGATTTTCAAAACAGGAATAGCTAATTAACAATCATTATATTATCTATTTTTATCATCAAATCTGTTGCTCAGATGAACAGATATAGTTATACAAGATTGGCTAAAAAATAGAATATTGTTGCTTGCTTTCAAGAATTCTTTATTTTTTCCTTGATTTTTTAAAATTTATTTTAAAGAGAGTATAATAAATTTGGCCCCCAAAATTTAAAGACCCTGTCCAAAAATGGGAATAAGAGATGAGTATTTCTCACAGGAAAAATACAAATGGCAAATAAATAGACAAAAAAATGTTCCACAGCACTGGCCATTTGATAAATGCGAATTAAAACAACATTGAGATGCCATTTCACTCTAGAAAGAATGGATATCATAAAGAAATCAACTAATAACAAATGCTGGAGAGGCTGTGGGGCAAAAGAAACCCTTCTCCAATGCTAGTGGAAAGGTAGACTGTTACAACCACTATGGAAAGCAGTGTAGAGATGCCTCAAAAAACTAGGACTGGAAATACCATTCAATACGGGTATTCTCTTTCTGGGTATTTTTCAAAAGAACTGAAAATATCATGCCACAATGACATACGTTTACCCATGTTTATATCAGCACATTTGTTATAGCCAAATCTTGGAAATGACCAAAATGCCCATCACTTAAGGAATGGAAGAAAAAGGTGTGCTATTTCTATACAATGGAGAACTACTCAGCTATAAGGAAAGTCAAACTCAAATCCTTTGTAGATAAGTGGATGCAACTAGAGGCTATACTCCTCATCAGTGAAATAATATAGACGCATATGAATAAATATCACATTGTCTCCCTAGTGTAAGAACTTGAAAGGATAAATAAAACTTAAAAGGTATAATAGATAGAGTAAAATGAAAAGAAATTGAACTTAATAATTAAATAACAAAGATGGGAGATAGGAGAAAAGATAGGGAAAAGGAAGGAGGGAAACACACACATATATATATATATATATATATATATATATATATATATATATATATATATATATATATATTGGCTGAGATGATTATACTCATACTTTCCATCATTTTTTCCAAATAGCAGTTAATGCTGAGAATTTTCACCTTGACTAACTCTATATGGTGATATCTGCAATCTGAGCAACTGCATCAAGGACAGCACTGTGTAATACAAAACCCATGGCTGAGTGCCTCCTAACTTGGGCTTCTAAATGAGTACCTTCCCTAATGGCCTACTTGGTTTTGTACCAGATATAAATGAAAAACTGAAGAAAGTACTTTTTCATTGGTCCAGATACAGGGTTTGGGAACAATATTTTGCTGTGTCCCGTGATTGACCTGATCAACAGGTCACGCTCACTTGTCCAAGCAGTTTCATCCCACCCTACTCTTACCTGACTCTTGAAAACCATAATTCTTCATGAGATGTTGAGAGAGCAGAGTTCTCTATCTTCATAGAGCTACTTCAAGCAGAAAGGGACTGATCCTAACTACTTGTAATTATGTGCACTCAAACTACATTGGGATGTCAGGTCCACCCCCTGGGTTAAGAAAAAACATCAGAAGAGAATGAGAAAAGAGTTACCTATATGTCAAGAATTGTGGATTTACCAGTTAGTGGGAGAAATCCCAGGAAATTTGTCAGGAAAGTCAGGCAGGAGTCTGAATTATCCCATAAAGCCTTAAATGGGTAAATTTTATTGTTTTCTTGAAGAAGCAGATGCCACATATGAGGAGGCACAGGACACATTATATCCTGGTTTATCTTAAAAGGCAGACTGTGACAGATCCTGCAAATAAGACATTCTTCTTCATTGCTGTTACGTAGGAGACATTCTCTAAGGAGTTTTATTTGATGCTTCCTGTGGAGCAGAAAGCACGACAAAGAAGAATATTAGTTAAATTGCCAAGAGCCTCAGAGTCATAGCTCTAGCAAGGTTGTATGTATTATGCATCCTGTTAAAAGCAAGAGCTCCACTACTGGTGCCCACTGAGGGGGCAGTAGATTAGGAGTAATTAGTGACTTTATTGATCTGCATCCAGAGCATTGCTAGAGTCTTTCTTCTTGAAGAGGAGCCTCTGATCTAGAGGTTCACAGGAGTATCTTTCTTCTTTTGAGTCGTTCTTTCCCATGGAAAGCTCGGGTGGGGCTGGCTTTATCCTAGAAATGTCAATCCAACTATCTCTTCTACATTTAATGCAGGGAATGCAAAAAAGATCCCAGACAAAGGATCCTTCAATTTTGATTTTAAAAGGTCTGCAGGAGTCTCTCCTTTCCAAGTTTTAATGAGAGATTTGTGTTCAGAGCAGATACTAAGTAGTTTCTCTGGAATGATTTTGCTTCCATGTAGTTGGAAAATCTGTTATATTTTTCCCAGATTAGTAAGAGTAAAGAGTCTTCCACCTTTTGGGCTCACTTCCATAATCAGAATATATAAAATGTCCTCCAATATAATATCTCGAATAGACTTGTATTTAGCCTGATATTGTGCATATTTCAAATCCTCATAGCAGTTATTGAAAATAATCAGAGCAAAGACTCAGAAATCTCTTGGCAAACTTTGGTCAGTTTTTAATAGGGTCCATTTCAATCTCCCTGGAGGACTAAGGTCTCCATGTAATATGGGGATAATATTTTGTTACTAAAGACTTTGCCATACCCATAATTATTGAGAGATAAAAGAAATCCACTTTCATGTCAAAATGATTAGCGTAGTCCATATTTTGAGATGATTTCTTTTGAAAAGCACCATGACTACCTCCACAGCTTTTTCTGGAAGGATAGGGAAGGTGTTGATCCAGTCTCCAGTCTGTAAAGGTGGTAATTAGGATTTGTTAAAATCACCCACGTGATGAACATATGGGTAAAGTTTAATTGTTAAACCTTTTTAAGGTATCCTATCCTCTGTATAATGATAAAAGTGATAGTTTGCTATTTCCAGGATTATTACAGGTACAAATTTAGAAAGCTTTGAGGAACTTGGTAGGTAGTCTCTTCTACTTCTAGTCCCGTGAAAATTTGAGTGACCATTTCCAATTCAGTACACTTTCTCACATAGAAAGAATCGACAAGAGTTTTTATAGCTTTTCACTGTGTCCCTTGAAGAAGGACCAGATTATTTTCCAAATATCACCAAAGGTCTCTTTTAATCCCCCTTATTCTAAGGACCATTAATTTTCCTGGTAATGTAGACTGGTTCTAATAGTCCCGCAGGAACTGTGAACTAGGCTAGCATCATCACAGGCTGTAAATTTGCCTCTTTTACCTTCACATCAGCCTTTGGGTTTCCCAAAGACAATTCAGACATCTCTATCTGATATTCCTTGCAATGAATGACAGTGACCTGCATAGAAAGTAGGCTATCTGTGAGAGTTATAAGGATGTCTAGCTTGTGCATTTACACAATTGTTTATTAGTAAGCAAGTCCCTTTTATCACTATTATTGGATGTGTAGCATCACAAAGGCATATTTGAAATCTGAAAATATTTAGCGTTTTCCTTTTCTTAATATCAGTACCTGAAGGAAAGCCTGCCTTAGTCCTTTGAGGACAAAGGTATTTCATTCAGTGAACCACACCTCCCCAGACTCTTGGAGGGGAAGAACAGTGTAGTCCTTCCTGCTTTTAGAGTTCTAAGAAAGTACGTGTTCACCTGCTCACAAAAGTGGCTGCCTTTTGAGACTGTAGACAACAGTGATGCAAGATTAAGGTTAGTGCAAGTCTTTCTGGTAAGAGGGCATTTGTTAAAGCCATTCCTCTAACAACCACAAGAAATCTTTTGCCTCAAGAATAGCCCTAACCTGATAGGGAATTAGGACTTCAAGTTTCTGTTCCAAAATTAGTTTTGTAGCTTCTTCTGTTAAAACAGCTGTAGCTCCAATTGCCCTCCCAGGTATTTTATTATACACTGTAGCAGGATCCACCTGTTCCGTAATTAGAGCAAGAAAGCCTTTTGTAGTTCCAGTGGATGAACTCCTTTTTTTGGCGTTTGCCAGAGTAGGAGAAGTACCACCACTTTTACTTGTAAATCTCTTCCTCCTAAGTGGGTAGGACTCCATGGGATAATTAAAATGTATGGTTAAACATTCCGCCTTCAAATTAACAAGTCAGAGCAATTGTAGAAAGCCCCTAACAGGGTTCTTCTCTTTCAAAATTATTGATTCAGATCTAAAAGAAGGTTTTCCAGCAAAGGATGTTAAAACAGAGTAAGTTAAGTTTCTATATGTAAGGAAGAAGTTCTGCTACCCATGGTACCCCGCACTATCTGGAGTTCGCTGCTGGCACTGGAGATGTCTGTGGCCAAGAAATTGCACTTCACCCTACCCCACCTCTGTCCACTTCATCAGGGTGAGATGTAAGTGATTTTGGCTGGCTTGACCCCTGTTTGGGTGCTGGAGCTCTCATTCCTATAGGACTAGAGTCAGACAACTTGTCAAACTAACACACAAAGTATGCCTGTTACTGTCATGTGACATTATACAGTTTCTTTGCATTTAAAAGCAAGAACTATTTCCCTGATTGGCACTGGGTTGTACCTTGGATGACTTAGGCACACTTCAAGGATGGCTAATTTCCATAGCTGTAATTGTAGCCAGTATTTTTCTCAAATCTTTTCCTTTTCATCCTCCTCCATATCCTAATTATTAAATAAAGAAGGTATATGGCCTAATTGAGTCATAGAGGTATCGGGGCACATATGAAGGTTTTGAAACTTTGCACAAACATTTGGGGTTGACTGAGTGATAAAACTTTTCATTAGTGTCTGTATCTCTTTGGAAGATGGAACTAGATTTGTGCGTCAAAGCAAAGCTCCTACTAGTTCTCCAGGAAACAGTTGCATTTTTCTCTTTTGCCCTCTCTCTTCTATTCATAATACATTTCTTCTTGCATCTTTTTATTTCTTTGATAAGAGCAATTATAATTTTAGACCTCATGTTCATTATGGAGTTTTATTCTCAATCAGATTCTACTGAGGGATAGAAAACAGTCTCAGCTTATTTCCCTTTTTCCAGCATATTATTTACCCGCATATATCCTAAATTCTAGGAATCTTTTTCATCCACAATACAACAAGTGGCCAAGATAAATTGAGTCACCATGAGAGATCAAAGGGACAAACTTTGAAAACTGTCTACAAATCTACTAAGATCTTCTGAAAATTGGCATAAATTTTTTGTGCCTTATGAGATGTTTCTCACTGAGTAAACTACCTGTACTTGAGATGTTTTATTCCTGGGGCATCTCATAAGAGCTGGTTGAGCTGTGAATTGGACAAGAAAGAAACTATATTCAGAGTACACGGTGGTGACAAAGCTGTCTGAAGAGCACAAGAAGGGGACTTGAGAATACTAGGTCTCTTTGAGGAGCCAGTCCCTTGTGGCATTTCTGAGTCAGTTAAAGAGAATGGCACTTGTCTGAGAATTAGAAGAAAGAAATTGAGAAGAACTTTCAGTGCTCTTATTTTCATAGAACATAAGTGATCAACCCATATTCCCCTGAGAGTTTGTGGGTAGTGTCATCAATGATATCGATCTCTTTGGGTGACTCCTTCTGTACCACATTTCCTTAGCCTTTACAGCGGGATGGTTTCTGATTAAGAGATATAAAAGTAGGGCAGGAAAGATTTCACACTACTTTATTTGCCTTTTGTAGAAAAGGTCTAACTGAAGAGTAGTATTCAATTTAGACTATCAGTCTCTGTCCATCTGTTGCCATTACCTATTTCAAATAGTAGTGCAATATAATATCTTTTAAAAATTTTAATAGGGTGAAATTCCTTCCAAGTTTTGGTGAAATGTTCTGAGGATGAGGTCAGTGGGATGTTCAGGGTGCTTTCCATGCCTCAGCTGGGGTCATCCTTGCAGAATGATAGAGACCTGTTCAAGTCCAAAGGTTAAACCCCCAAGATAGCTTATACTACAAAATACTTTTGGAGAAGCAATCAGCACTGGCACCTTTTTTCCTTAGATGTTTTCATTGCCTACAGCCTATTGTGACTCTTGGAAAGCAGCAATGAGTGACCATTGGTTCCATCTACCTATTACAGTTACAGTAACTCCCACTATCCAAATAACAAAGTAAAAAACAAAAACTTTGGTTTTAGCTTGAAAGTAATATAAATAAAAAAACCTATATTTTATCATTTAAGAGAAAAAAACTTACAAAGCTTTTTAAATAAGGATAGGTTCTATTATTATCTATTAACTAAAATATTTTTATTCTAATTCCACACACAGACAGTTGAATTAACTTTCATTGGATGCTAACTTTGTTGAACTCAGGTCTTCCTGTCATAAATTATTCTAATTTCTATTAAAAGTTGTAGGGAGAGAACCTCATCAGATTTATAAGGGAGAGCCAAGGAGGCACATATGGTCCCTGAAGATTGAGACCTAAGCTCTTCTCAGTGAAGGTGAGATTTCCTGGCGTCCATGAGGCCTGTTGTCAAGCATGACCCACAACTGTGGTGAATCAACATAACATACAAACATGGCAACCCAAGATGGCAGCCAAGCATGGTGGAAAAGTGAGCAGGGATTGTTCTTTAGGGCTTTAACAAATAGGGTCCTGAGAACATCAGTCACTAAGGATATCTAGAGATAAAAGGCCATGTGGGATAAAAAAACATTTGAGATGTTGAGCACAAAAAGGAGCAGGATGGGTAGCACGCTAGGGGACTGTTATACCAAGTTGCCAATCGCCATTTCTGAAAAAAAAAAAAAAAAAAAAAAAAAAAAAAAAAAAAAGCTGAATAAGACATTGGGAAGAAAATAAAACAAGGTCACAGAAAAAGGCATATTAAAACTTAAATCAAACATACATGAAACTTGTGAAGTCCCTTCCATGGCTAAGTTAGTAAAAGTGCCCTGGCAGCTCTAAACTGACTCATGCTTGCAATGGAATGACTAAAAATGGGAAAGAGAAGAAAAAACAAATGCAGAGAATGTTTAGGGTAGCCCGTAGGTGTCTTCTGCTGTCTTTAAGAAGCACAGAGGCCACGTGCTTCCCCCACCACACTAGGACCCTGTTTCCAAAGCAGCTCCCCCGCTTCCATTACATTTTACCATTCTTCAGCTTCCTGCCTCCCCCGATAACTAATATCAGGAAAAAAGTAAAGCAATTTGGATTTTCTGAGAGATGAAAGCCTGAATGGGAGAGAAGAGACAAGAAGAACACTAATTTCCTGGCAAAAAGAGGAGGAAAAATTATTTAAAAAAAAAAAAAGATCTTCTCAGCTAGAGTCCACAGACTTCAGAGAGAAACGAAACATCGCCAAAGGTCTTTAGCTCCTGGGTGTGCTTACCATGGCACTGTTGCTGGCTTTTGGAAACCGGAGGTCTTCTGAAGAATTCTTTTCAGTTTCTTAGTGTTTGGAACAAAGAATTGTCAAGGTACATGGAAAAGTTCGTGACAGTGAAAAAGAAATATGCTCTGTAGAGTAAGACTAGCCTGACATAAGACTCGCAGTGGCCAATAAGAAATATGGGCTGCAGAGCGCCACTCAGTCCAGGTCACATGCAGCAGCCACAGGATAATGGTGTAGTGCACTCTGCTGCCCATTCCTAGCTTGATTCTTTCTCCTTTGTGAAGCAGACATTTGGGAGGGTTGTCCTATGAGAAGTTCACCTGATATGAGCCCTAAACTATTCTCTTAGTGTCCTACTTTGTTTCATGCTGGAATCAAGTGAAAAACCATAGATAGCACTTTCAGATTCATGCTAGAAGCAGACTTTGAGAACAGTGTTTTATACAAGATTTGGGTCTTTGTGGTTGACGGGCACACTCACTTGCTCAGCTGGTGTTGCATCGCACTTTCTTGCCTTAGTGATATAGAAAAGATAAGATAATTAAACATCTGATACAACATTGTTCATGTAAAGTAATTTGTTGTGGGGATATATATAAATTATGCTCCAAGGAACACATCCTGGTATATATGCCAAGTTTAGGTAAACAAATTTGAAGCCAGATTTCAAATGCTTAATGCCAGATTTCAGACTTTCTAAATTTTTATTAGTTCAGTATAAAACATTTACTGAACCCATTATTCACATGTTGGCCCATCATACATTTGCTCTGATTTCATTTCCTCCCATTTTAAAGCATTACAAAGTTCATTAGTTAGTAGTTTGCATTTCAAAGTGTTTTTATTATTTAATGATAGATTTTTGACAGTGCGATGATTGGATGAATACAGTGGATGTTCTTCCTTTCACATTTGACTTATTTGAAAATCAGGGATCTATGTGGTTACAAAACAACAAAGCAGCTCTCAGTGAAAATTGGCATAAGATATTCTGCCATAACTGATTTCTTAATTTCTATGTGTGGAACCCATGCAGCTGATGCAGGTTCACTGGAAACGTCTGTGGCAGGTTTGCTACCTCTGAGGCTCAGTTTTGATGAAGGAGCCAGAACAGACAAGAAGCTGTTTTATTTATTTATCTTTTTTTCTTACACACAAATATGCACATGTGTGAATGCACATGCAGAATTCTCCTCTCACGTCCCTTGGTCTACTGCCTTCCATGGCTTCCTACAACCCCACCACCTGGATTTTAGAAAAACAACATAGAAATGCTGGCTTTAAAGAGGTCCTACCATTTGTTGTACCCTGTCAAAATTGACCCCATTTTGTTGCCCTTCTAACCTCGCCGAGTTCCTGTTCTATATGTGCCGACCTCTACCAATCCTCACCCCTGTGACTCAAGTCTTATGATATCTGTTCCCCAAACCTTATCTCAATGAACTATTCCTCCCAATTCCTCATCCCTGTGACTCAAGTCTTATATCTGTTCCCCAAACCCTATCTCAATGAACTATTACTCCCAATTTCTCATCCCTGTGACTATTCCTCTCCACCCCTTCCCTGTTTTTGTGGTTTTTCAAGCTTAAATACTAATCCTTGTCAATGCTTGGCATGCACTTAGGCACTTTGTGCCGGGTGTTGCCGCTGGGTACCAGCTAAAATAAAGTGCTTCTTTTAACTTTTGGACTTGCCTCATTGTCATCTGATTTTTGAGCTACAACACCATTTTGCAATAGCTGAGTGTACAAGGTGTAATCAAAATATAGGATGAATATTTACATTTTTCTTTTTCCTTTCTTTTGTATTTAGAACAGGGAGGACAAGGTGTACAGGGTCTCACTGCGTAGATCAGACTCTTAGTCTGTTTACAGCCTCCCAAGTGCTGGGGTTACAGGTGCGTGTCACCAGCCTACTCTCCATCCCCTTCTCAGCACGCCCTGGAGGCACAGCTGACATGGCAGGCCAGAGGACAGAACTCCTGGCCCCTGTGTCTGCCAAAGCAGGTACTTTAATCTGCTCAACTATTTGACAGGCCCTATAATATTACATTTTTAAAAACTTATAGTATCAAGTTGCCATTAATCACTTTCAAAATTCTTTTCCTCAGTCTGAAAATAGTTATTTCATCACTCTTTCCACTTTCTGAAATAGTTCTGGAAGACTTATTTCATGGCTTTAATGATGTTCACATGGCCTAAACAGATTTTTTTTTCTATCCTTTTTTATTATGTACTGGGGAATCAAACTTGGGACCTTGTGATTGCCTATCATTGACCCTTAAATAATTTTTTTCAAGAAAATGAAATATAGAAAAATAAAATGCCCCAAAACAAAACAAAAATAACATTAGAAATGATGAAGAATTTTACTAAACAATATAATAGGAAGTCAACCATGGTTGCTACATTGTGTATTGTTGTCTTCAACTTATTCAGATTGCCAGATGCAAGTATGCAAAGTTGGTCAAATAATTTCAAAAAAGAAAAAACCTAAACGTTAACTGTTCGTTTCTATAGACCAGTAAATTAACAGTACAATTATAAAGACTATCCTGTGTATATACATGTACTTTTTTATTCCTTCTTTTTTTTCTCCTTCCCCTCATAGAAATACAGTTAAGAATATTGCATTTCAGGGTAATTTTCACATTGTAATAGAGCCAGAAATCAACTGGTGCCAGACCCAATAATGATGGTATGTGAAGACACACTAATTTTATAAGCCTGCTACACAACAGCATTCACTGTACTTATTACCACACCACAAGAATGCAATCACAAAAAAATCTAGAACTTCAGAGTGATAATTACATTAAGAAATGTGTGTTCACATCAAGAGGGAATATTTTGAGTGGCATTAATGATAATATGTCTGTGATTCCAATGTTTTTTAAAAATGTGCATTGGCTTTATATCTTGGCACTCCTTGAATGCATGGAATATAGAAGAGAAACAAATTAAATGAGCATAATTATCAGAATAGCAATGGGTTCTTTGAGTAGTAGGGTGTGTGCAGAGAAGCCTTTCCTATAATGTAAACAAGAAATTGCCTGATTGTGCAGTCACTTGACAAGACTAATGACACAAAACATGGACTGGCAGTAGAAAGACTCATATGCATAGCTAAATTTAGAGAGTGGAAGGGTATTCATTAGCTAACCTTTCAACCCCCAGGAAAGTAGGAGACACAGATACAGAATAGAAATAATGAGGAATGGAGACAGGCTAATGGAGTGGAGGAATGCTCCTATATTTTCCTGGAATAATGGAGATATCTTCTAGGAAGTAGAGTGCCAGGATTTGCCTTTCTTCCATGATTTCCAATCTTGGTGGCTGGTACATGTGTTGAATTTTTAAAGGACAAAAATCTATTGAAGCTACTTAAGTATTTTAGTTCTACACAAAGTGACCAAAATACTTATATATCTGCGATAAGAGTCTGACCCAAAGGATGAGGCAGCAAAGAGATGCACACAATATGAGGCAGAGGTCAAGGCTTATCGCTTATCACTCTTTCCAGTTGTCCACCAGACATTTGCAGGTCCAACCAAAGAGTCAGTGCTTTCATCAAAATCTGACTTCATCTCCACAAAAAGTTATCCAGACAACTATTATCCTTATAATTTATATGGTGAAGGTGTTTGCTACAGTAAAGAGTCTGATAATATATAGTATACTCTGCTGTGTGACCTCCAAAATTAGTGATTTTAAGTCCACTAAGGCAGTAAACCTGGGGTTCACATGAGGTTTTTCATTAAGAACTATAACTTTTGAATACTGGGAGTCAAGTTGAACAGGTGGTTACTTCATCATAGAGTGTGCTAGATAGCATCTGTTACAGGAGCCCCATTATTAAAGTGTCAGTCTTTAGTGGAAAATGTGGGTATGAAGAACCGTCCAGCAACCCTGTGGATCCCTCTGGATTCTGGCATCTGCAGGCCATAGAATTCATTTAGAGACTGGCCTACTTCTTCTGTAGACAAATGAGTCTAGTCATGGTGTCCTCCTGAACAGTTTTAAGATTCTGTTTGTTCTTCTCATTGCCCCATGGACTCTGGCCCTATCTTTTGATTTGCTGTGCCAGAGACTGTGCCTTGCATTCTGTGCCATTTGTCTGCAGTCTGGAGAGTAGCTGTTTATCTGACAGTTGCTCTTTTTTAGATGCTGTAACAACCTGGAGAGAAGGGTGTGTTCAGTGGCTTATTTTCAATATCACCATCAACTTCAGTGTGGAGAGGAGGTTTGAAGGCAGCTGTTACAGTCCACTACAGATTCTTCAGGTAATTCTTATTTGTGCAATTCCACTGGATTATAGTTAACTTGTCTTGAAGCTGCATACAGTATTCCACTGAAAGGCAGGGTCCAGTTTCCCAGTGTATTGATCTCTTAGCCTGGCCAGCAGAATTGTGTCTTACTTCCCAAGGCAATAGTTATGAGAGAAGCATTGGCAGAGGTGAATAAAGAAGCTGGATGACACAAGCTTACCATGCTCCTGGTGCATGACCTGCTACTGGATGTCCACCCACATGTGATAATCTGCAGATATGTTGTACCTGCTGCTGGTTCTTAATTCACACTCATTGCAACCCTCTATGATTACATTGACCTTGTTTCCCCACAATTCCTAAGCATATTGGGTTGAGGGACACTTACCCCACTGACACTTAAATCTCTTTAAGGAAGAAGTAAAGATGCCACTGGCCATTAAAAAAATGATCATTGGTTTTCTCTTGTGTTAGAAAAGCAACCTGGTCCTCATTGGAATACTGCCTGGAGCATGTCCATCCATAGTGAATGAAACACTATTGCTATTCAGTTCAGCTCTGCAGCCTGGCAAATTTTGGAAAGAGACATACAGATTTCTTCCTTAGCACCAGCAGAGCAGCACACACTCATGCTATTGTTCTTTATTCTATGTGTTCTTCCATTGATACCAATGAAGAGACCAGAGTAGAAAAGAGTAAGTTTAATTGTTTGTAAAAATATAATTGCTGTGTCCTCTTCACTTAGAGTTGTTACCATGTTTCTTTGCCTCTGGCATTCTCGTATCAATCTTGGACCTTTAAAATTAAAAAAGAGAAACTTTCTCAAGAAAATTATAAAAAAATACAGATGTATATGATTTTCCATTTTTCAGGCGGTTTGTGCTTTAAAGGTTTTTATAGGAATAAAACCTACGTTGCTCAAGAATTGAATGAAGGGAAATATTTTATAATTTTTGAAGTCCAGTGCAATTAATATAATTGTAAAACTTATACTGTAAAATTGTCATTTATAATCAAAGGCAACTCAATTTTAATGGAGGTCTATGGCCCAGTGGCAAGATCTCTATAATAGCAAGTGCAATTCCGCAAATGTCTACCTGCTGCTATCGCCAGTTGGAATGATTACCTTCTGATTTGTATTTAAAACTCATAGAAACATGCTTTTCAAAGGCTTTCTAGTAAATGGCTTTCATTTGAACATGTAAAGAGCTTTCTATTATTTGGAAAGACAGAGTAGTCTTTTTTTTTCATGTCAATAGCCAACTCCCTGACAGATATCAAGATAATGGTGTCAGTTCATATCCCTTCCCAACCTTCTTGCTATAGAAATAGTGATTTTTAAAAGCACATTTTAAATAAAAATTTTATGAACTTTCCGATAATTTAGTACTGGGCAATACTTTAAAAAAAATCCTTCTGCTATGAAACGTATAGTACATATGCCACCTCTTTAACTATTCTAAATGAAAGGTCAGTACATGAGATCCCTCTCATTTAAAATATTTAAACTTTGCATTCTGCCAGAAAGTGTAAAACATTGAGAGCATGTTATACTTTGGAAAGTTGTTTCACACTACTGCTGAAAAAGGCAGGAATTCAACCCTTGAATGATGGGACTTTCCTCTGAGAAGTTTTGACCCAAGTGATAATGATTATTTTTTAATGAGTATTTTTTAGAATACTCAGGGAATTTAGGGTGAAATTGATAGGAACAATGTGCTCCCTGGATAATAGCGACTGTCATTTAAGTTCTAACCTACCTAATAAGTAGCTCAACACTGATTTTTCTTGTACAGAGGTCAGTTTCAACTAGATCTTAAAAAAATAAAAAATAAGAACAGGAGGATTTCAAGAAAGTACTATCTAAAACTACACATGCTATATGGTGAGGTAGTTGAGATGATTTGATAATGGAGAAGATAATGAAAATTATGAAGTGTTAAGCTATAATAAGTTGTAAAAATTTTAGACCTTTTTAGTGATATTCATAAAAATCTTACAACTTCCCAATAATATACATCCACATAATTAAAAAGGCTGTAAGTTGCATGACCAGATTAAAAAGTAGAGGCAAGAAAATATAATTACTGAGGTCTAAGAGCGTCCCCAAACACTTTTTCTGAGAAGATATGGCAATGTTTCCAACTTTTAGTGTAAAAATGACTGACTCATATTAGTAAATAATGAACTTAATAAATTATCAGGTAGAAGATTGCCAAAAAGAATCTTTTGTCATTTGGAGGAGATAGACTGAAGTGGCAGAATTAAGTACACATTAATTTGTATGGTTCAGTAAAACAAATCATGTACATTTGAATCCAATTTATTTAATTAAGCATCATTCAATAATGTAGTATTCATATGAGATAATAGTGTTTAGAAAGGTTTATTCACAAATATTCAATAACACAATATTTAAGAGAAGGAAGATGCAGTGTAATGTTTAAAATTTATGTGTAAAATTCTTATGAAAGTGTATTTTATTCATTTCACATGGATTTGAACTATATATCACTGAGAATGCATAGACATTCAATTTGCCATTATATATATACATATATAAGTCATATATATTAACTCATTAATGAAACATTCTTATATCACATATAGCATGTTTTAGTTTCCTAAAATCTTTATTTTATGAATCATTTTACCTGAATCAAATTGCCCGGTACACCTCTGCATTTTTCAAGTGTATAAAAATGTTCTGGCTACCTTGTACATTTTGAGACTATTCAATTATTGAATTGCAGACTAATTGTGCTAAGTTTAACACCATTACATCTTATATTCCTGCGTAAGAGTTTTTTAAACCAAACAGACATGTGATATGTTCTGTACAAGGATATCAAGAGTCCATCTTACATAAGAAATTCCTGTTAGATGATAGATGGGAAATTTTATGGAAAGGGAGAAAAAAATCAGTAAATGATACATTTGATAAGCACTGCCTAGAGTATTTTGCATATACTCATTTGTCTATGTTAAGAATTGAGTAAATTTTTTTGTTGGGAAATTTTATATTCTTTATTATACTTTTTTAAATTTTATTTATTTATGTGTGTGTGTGTGTGTGTGTGTGTGTGTGTGTGTG
>NW_004524726.1:1461233-1471375 GCF_000260255.1 Octodon degus
ATTGAACCGCGGTCCCTGTGCTTTGCAAAGCTTGCTCCAAGTAGGTGCTTTAGACCACTGCGCCATCTCACCAGCCCCTTCTTTATTATATGTTGATTACATCATACCACAGAGTTGAAGTGGGCTTTTGCAAGTCTGTAACGTTCCGATGTGCAGAGGCAGTATGAGCATCAGTGCCTGAGTCAGAACACAATGTTAAAAGTCTTTCAAAGCCCTTGCTATGGGTTCAATGCTTTGTGCACTCAGACATTCACATCAAACTTAATCCTTCAAAATTCATGCTTTGCAGTCGTGCCAGCTTTAAGAGGGAAGACATTTACGAGGTGATTAAAACATGAGGACTTCTTCTTCAGTGGGATTAAGGCCTGCGTAAAACAGGCTTCTTCTGGCAGTGTTCGCCATACTTGCCCTTCTGCTTTCTGCTACAAGAGGATTAAATAAGAGCCTGATTTGATCAAATGCTGCTACCATAATTGCAGCTTTCACAGATTCCAGAATTCTGAGGAATGAATTTTTCTTCAATATAGCTTATGCGGTTTCGGGTATTTTGTTATGACAGCAGAAATAGACTACAGGAATGTGTTTAAAAAACAGAAGTTACATTTAAAAAATTTTTGAACACAGAACATTAATAAAGAGGCAACAAATGTATCTTAAAAACCACTTTCAACATGGAGAAATTGAAAATGACATGAAAATAAAGACCTTATACATAAATGTCTAGAAATGTTGGTCTTATGAAAATACATTTTACCACTAACTGTAAGAAAATAATTTAAACAAGTAGTCTTTTATTAATGCCAAAGACTCCTAATGCCAAAAAGAAGATACTGTGTATCAGAAAGAATAGTAAGTGCAATGGATTAAGACATCGAAGTAGATTACTAAAAACCAAGAACTCGCACAGAGGACAGTGCTGGATTTCACAGACTCCCGTGGAGACCCTATTAAACTTGTGTTCAAAATGACACCTGCAATTTCAAACCTGCCTTCTGCTCTTTTGGAGATTTTCACTTAGTTCAAAGAAATGCTGTGTTTGAGCATAGACACCACAACAACTTAGCTAAATTATGAGATAAGGTGTGACTTCTTCCTTCTTGTGTGGGAATTTCAAAATTTGTAAAATCTGAGTGTTTTCAGAGTTCTTACAGAGCCGGCAAACCTTCCTCATGTTCCATTAAGATCCTTGGTCCTTGCCTAGGGCAAGGTGATGGAGGATTAAGTTTGGGACTCAAAATTACTCGTATACTTTTAGTTATAATAGAAGAGGTGTCAAGCCTTTTGTTTCTACCTTAAAGTTTGTAATCCAGGTATTAGGAAAAGTGGCCCACAGAACAAGGCCAACTTGTCAGTATGTTCCAAGAACTATGTAATTTTCATATTTTTAAATGCTTGGAAAAGGATTTGAGTGAAGACTACTTTGCATAACGTAAAAGTTACACAAAATTACATAAAATTTGAATTTCATTTTTCATGTGTGAACTTTCATTGGCACATGGTCATTTTTATCCTTTAATGATTGGTGTATATAGTCAGTTTCACCCTTCAAGGTAAAGGTCAGTTATGTTGACAGAGACGATAGGACTTAAACCATCACAGATATTTATTATTTGGATTTTCATGGAAAGAATTTGCAATTTCTATAATTTACACATGACATGCCATTACCACCAACCATTAACTAATAAACAATGCCACACAGTATGCTTCCAATTGCTAACGGGAACTTCATTGAGAAAGGCCACATCAGGAGATAAGTGTCACTGAGGATTGTTTGTTTGGAGAAGACTGCAGGAAGCCTTATTCATGAAGAAGACTGGAGTGGACTTGTCATCTTAAATTTTGAGTGCATAGAGAGTAGTGAGAAGGACTCACAGGATGGCCAGACAGAATTAGTTTTGGTTTGGCAAGACCGAAACTCTGAAAACATGTTGGGAGCTATCAGAGTACAACAATTAAAAATATTTAGGACCAAAAAAAAAAGACATTGAAGTAGATTAAAATCAAGAACTAATGATTACTTTGAAAAGCAATGACAAGTAACCACCCAACTTAGAAATCATGAAAGGAAAAAAGAACACTCAAGTATTTTTCCTTGTTTCCTTTTATGTATTTTAGACAAACTTTATTTTAGTACAAATAAATATTGAGTCAAACTTTCGTGTTAAAATGATAACAATAACTACTTTTCATAAATTATTATCAATACATAAAGAAATAGTGAAAAACTATTATGCAATGCTTCATAAGAAAGCATAAGTACATGAAGTTTTGCAAAAAATTATTCCTCACATTTGAGTATGGGGATCATTTGTACTGTCACAAACCTATCCCATCTTCTTGGGAGGCAGAGGTACAGGATTGCAACTGTGAGGCAAACCAGGGAAAATTAGGAATTTCCTGTCTGAAACCAAAGCAACAAAAAATCAAGTAAAACTTGGAATGTAGCTCAGTGTAACTGGGTTCAGTTCCCAGTACCCTAAAAGAAAGCAAACAAAGAGCTCACAGAAACACACAAATGAAATCCAAGCAAACCAATAAAGTCCTACTAACACCTCACTGTCCTATTAACTGATGTACAGAAATATGAGAGTCATTAGTGTGTATAAATTTTCACTGGACTTGCCGATCAATGCCAATACTATCATACAGAAAACAAACTTGCAAAACCAAGCAGCATAGTCACCATTAAACGAGCACCAGTATGTAGAGTAACGATACATCACTAACTGAAATGTGTCGGTGTATTTTATTTTATTTATTTGGTACAGGATCTTCCTACTCAGCTTGGACTCTTCATTATCCTCCTTTCTCAACCTCCCCAGTGCTAGCACTACAGCATGTACCACCGAGCCCTACTGCAGAGAGAGCAAGGTGTGACCGGGGTTCCAAGGTTGGAATGGCACGTGGTACCGAGGTTCTAACCGCAGCCCCTGAGCTTGCCAGGCAGCCCTTAGACCGCCGAGCTATCTCCCAAGCCATGTAGGATTCTTTTAAAATGATCAGAAGTTGAAACTCCTTGTGTAAGTGAGTGAAATAGGTTTGAAATTTGACAATTATAGTAAAGATGTTTTGGAAGATGTTTCTACATTCCAGTTGGAAAGTGGGTCTGCAGTTCTGTCTTTCAAAGAGTTTTAGCTTTTAGAAATACAGGTTGAAATATTAATTATGATTCAGAATTTGTTTAAGTTTTTCCTGGAAATGATTTGAGAAATTCAGAGATGAGTAGTGGCTATGAATTTATGACACTGTTAACTGGATTTGGGTATTTAAATGAGTTTCAATGGAATATGAACAGAGAAAATCTCCTGCTTCTATTTTATTCCAGTGTTTGCTTCACTAGATTTGTAGAATACCTGAGAGATATTGGCTATGGATTTTTATAAGTGGTATGTCAGAGTTGAGTAACCAGCTTTGTTTTCTATTATACGAGTAAGATTCTTAGCATCCTCCTAACTTTGTTGTTATTTAAAATGATTTATAGTTTTATATTTAGTGATAAAACATTAAACATTTTAGTGAGAGTGTATAAAAGCAGATGCTTCTGAGAGAAATGTTTCTATGTCCCCAGCCCAAGCTTATTTTTAATCTGAATTGCCGTTTATGATTTATTCTGCTCATGGAATTTCTGAAGAACTTTTTGAAAAGATCTGATTGTACACACTAACTATGTTTAGATATCTTCCTGTTTTCTAGTTGTACATTATTTGTTGAATCATGTCCGACAGTGCCTACCTGTCGTGGCAACCTCTTCATAGTGCACTTTGTGCCTCATCATTACATTAATTGAGCTGACTTCAGGTATCATGCCTACAACCACCATGCAGGGGGACTCCGGCTTGTTCATCACTTACCACCTTCTTCCCTTGTATAACAGAGATAATATGTATTTATTCTTCATCCACCAATTTATGTGTCATGGGAACCAAGGATTGAGTGGTCCTGTTTTTCCACAGACCTCCATCATTATCTGTGACTTAACCATATCTACATCTTACTTAAAGAAAGCAATCTATGCTTCAGGGACAGCCAAATATGCAGAACTCAGGGGCGTAGAACTTCATGGGAGGACACAGATAACCCCCCCCACACACACACACACACTGTATGTAACATTTCAGCTTTTTATGTGCTATTCTGACTTGTTGCACATCTTATAGAACATAGTGTTATTGAAAAAGTGACAAAATTCAGTGAACTGATACAGATAAACAATCAAATATTTTGTTTATTGTAATTAGAAAACAATTAATGTTTACTTTCACATTTAAACTTTTATGTTCCAGTAATACTTAGTATTGGAAAATGTTGCTAAGTAACTCCTAACAGTGCTAGTGTTAACAGTCAGTGTCATGTACATATTAGAATCCAAATCTGGGATTAGCAAAAGGACAAAGAGCAGATTCACACTAAAACAAAATTTTAACATAAAACTCAAATCTAAAACTAGAATGAAGTTTACACTGATGTTAAAGGTCCTTGAAAAGCGCTGTTAATTATTTTGAGACTGGCATGGTGCAGCTTGCCTATAATCCCAGTACTCAAGAGGCTGAGACAGGAGGATCACTGCAAATATGAAACCTTCCTGGGCTGCAAAATGAGCTCAAGGCTAGCCTGAACTACATAGCTGGATCCTGTCTCAAACACACACACACACACACACACACACACACACACACACACACACAGAGAAAGTTATTTTGGGTCTGACGGAATTGATAAAACATAAGATTTCAAATGCCTGTTTATGTTACTACCATAAATATTCATATTATCCTCATTTAAATATTTTATGAAAAATTTATTAAAGATTGGAATATAAATAGTCCTTGTATCAAAATTTAAGAATATCATATAGTATATTTCATATATTATTGGTCATAAACATGAAACAATGCACCAATAAATTCTAAACACCAAGTAATTATAGGTACCACAATATTAGATGGTATTCAGCGAATTGTGTTCTCTGAACAGCCACGTCCAGCACAGAGTTTGAAAATTCCAGCGGGAGGTCAGCAGAGGTTTAAGAAATGATCACAAGAAGCCCTTCTGCTAGTGGGAGAAAAAACTGCCCAGCAGGTTCAATATGTTTATTTATAAATTCAGCATAAGAGGATGTTTATGAAGAATCCAAGAGGAGGACAAGATTGGCAACAGAAAAGACATCCAATCTTTGGCAAGCATCATGCCTTGCTGGTTACAAGAGGGGGCGTCTATAATATCTCCGCGGAAGGCCAAGTCACTTTTACACTTACACTTCTCATGGGGCCTTTACAAACTCGTGAAAAGCAGTGACCTGGCCCCAGGCACCCAGGGCACAGGCAGCTTCACTCCCAACACTGAACAGAGGTACATTTTCTTGTGGAAATTCATTTGAAATTGCTATCTCTCATCAAATGGTTTTCGACACCCTGCTCAGCCAGGTATGCAACACATATGCAACTAGGAAAAGCAATAAGCAGACTGAAAAAAACCTGCGGTTTGGGTATAGAGCACATAGAGTAGCAACGTATAATTTTTAAAATAGTTTCAAAAATCATTCTCATCAAATATGTAATAAAAATTTGTTATAGTCCTTAAGACATAAGTGAAACTTAAAACTGTAATTGATTACATACTGGCTAATGCCACACTTGTCCTCAAACAATAGTGTTTTTTCTTCCTACAAGACAAACAAGGAGGCATCTCTGGCTGAATAAAATCAACAATACGCAAGTGGTATCATTAAGCTTGAGACCTTTAGCCTGTAATAAAGGGATAAACCAAACACTAATCTCTATATATTAGGAGTCTTTGGGCTGGAGAGATGGCTCAGTGGTCTAAAGCACCTACTTAGAACAAGCTTGGCAAAGCATCAGGGACCGCGGTTCAAACCCCCAGCACCACATGCCAGCCAGTCCCGCCCCCTGGTGGGCTGAGCTGGCCACACACACACACCACACACACTCACTCTCTCTCTCTCTGTCTCTCTCTCTCTCTCTCTCTCTGTCTCTCAAATAAATAAAAAAAAAAAAAATTTAAAAAAAAAAAAAAGGAGTCTTTGCCTTGATATGATGCTGAAATAATGTGCAACTTGATTTTTTGCTCCACTTACAAGTTGCAATATTTTTTTTTCTGATAAAGAACACAAAACAGCGGAATCACATCAGTAATGTTAGAAGAATTGTAAAGTGTTACCTAAAAAATAAATAAAATGTAAACATTTTATATGGTGAGTGGCATAAGAGAAAGATGGGTAAATATGATGAGCAAATGCAAGTGGCTCTGGGGGAAAGCAATGTATTTCAAATTCATTAAAAAATTTTGCAGTTTGGAATTAAATCAAACATGGCCAAAGCTGTTTGTGTTCAAGATGTGAAATCGCCATTCTGGAGAAGTCAGAGCAAATTCTCAGTGAGTCCACAAAACTTGATGATTTTATATTTTGATATAAAAATAAATGATTCTAATATGTGTCTTTCTGCAACCCAAATGATTTATTGTGCATTTTAGTTATTATTATATTCTTTTTTGTTAAGGCTTTATCCATTTTCATTGCATTCTAAGCCTTTGTTATTTAATTTTGTTTTATGTGAAATAAGAATAAATGCTAATCATGATAACTAGGTACCTGAGTATTGTCCTGAGACATACAGAATGCTATTATACTTATATCCTAATTATGTTTTATAACTTAAATTTTACCAAACTAAATATTACAAAGAAAATATCCTTAGAAATATGAAAGATTAATGTATTTGGGAGAATAGGAGTTTTTCAAAAATGTATATGTCCTAGATTTGTGTATTATTAAAGAAAAGCACATAAATAAAGAGGGAAGATATGAAAATTCCGACCCAGTTAATGTTAAATAAGAAAATCACATTTGATTCAAAAGGAAGTCAAACATTCAATGACTAATTCAGAATAAAGGATATTTTGGTGGCTCAGTCTGCAAACAAGATGCCATCCATCTGCACAAATGAACAATGGTACTGTTATAATGCAGTACACAGAGAAGATAGAAAAGAACTGACAGTCTTGATAAACACTGCTTCCGGAAGTTGTCAAAATTATGCATTGGTGTGCCTTAATTTTGTGATGAATATAGCTTATACAACAGCATATGGACACCATTGTTTTTTCCATCTACATGTTTAGGCCCTTGGCTTGCATGCTGAAATGCTTATGGTTTCTATTTAATAAGTCAGAAACTATGTGGAAAACAAACATGGCCATAATTTATATTTCAAATTGATCAAGCTATAAAGATTTGCAAGGCTTTGATCTAACAAGGGTCAGCCATACTGAGCAGCAGAAAACATGAATAAAAAGTATTCCCCGGTGACTGACAATCAAGAATCTTTACCCTTTCATACAATTCTATATTTTGGTATTTTTAAATATTATTTGCTTTCTGCCTAAGATATTTCCTATAGAAGCTAGTAATTTCACAAAATTTATTAACATGAAATATTTTCCTGGAAGGTTTTGTTTGTTTGCTTGTTTGTTTTTAATTTCACTTATTGATTCTTCCTTCTTCAGTGAAACAAAATAATTTGGAAAACTTGTCACTGTGAATAATCCCTTCTGTGATCCCAAACCTTTCTCCTTGTTGCTTTTAATTAACTAACATGTCAATCAGATTTGCACTGCTTGTGTTTTTAGCCATTATCACTGTTTGTATAGACTTTTAGTTTAATCTGTATGTATATTACATCCGCCCAGTTCTTTGATAAGCATGAGTTTTTGTGTTGAAGTAACACTGAGTGTATTTAGGAAGCCTATGCTTTCCACCTGAAGCAATTCCTAAAACTTTTTCTAATCTTACGAAGACCAATACTGCCATCTTAAGGCAAATTAAATCAATTTTTTAAGAAGCACCTCCGTCGATTGTTATACATTTTAGAATTTTATTTCTTATTTCTATATCCTTTTTGTAATTCACCCCAATGCAAAAAAAAAAAAATAAATACATCAGATTTTTTTTTCTCATAACGGGAATTGACTCAAGACCTTGAGCTTGCCAGGCAGGTGCTTATGCTGCTGAGCTATTTCCTCAGCTACTTCAGAATTTTGATGAAGTTTATATGATGTTCCTTCAATTTCTCAAAGTGTTATCCAGGACTTCATGACATATTGAGGCTATACTAAGACCTAGAACTTCACTGATACCAGAAAAGCAATATACAAATTCACATGATATGTAGCGAATGTTACTAATATAATATAAAACTAATACTCTGACGTCCAGACTAGCAAGTGTTAGAAGAGAAAGGCAAGGGGCAGGGGAGATGGCTCAGTGGAATAAGTGCTTCCCTGGCAAGCGCAAGGGCCTGAGTTCAATCCCTTGTTCCACATTAATAAAAAAAAAAAAGATGAGAAAGGCAAAAGTAGCCAGTATTCAGAAAGGCAGCGTGGCTGAGGAGCTAGCTGCAGCTGTAGCACAAGCTATCGCCCTGGGAGATATCAATTAGCCTGCTATCTGGGAGAAAAGGAGATGCAAAAATCCCTTTGCTGGATGGTGTATTGGGTATGCATTCATGTTGATGCAAGTGAGGAGTAGGGGCTTTCTGTGGTTATTACTAGTGGATGACAGTATCAGCATTTTACAGTGCTTCTTTCTGATCATTAGCTCCAGAGAACTGTTTTCTTGAAAGGTACTTGATGACGCCTGATAGTTACCACCCAAGCATAGGTCATTTCCTTGTGTTTAATTCCCTAACTTACAAGCACTTCATCTGAAGTGTGGATGAATGTTCTTCTCCTAATCTACACTTTATATACTGTGCCCATAGTTCTACCTTTGTTCTTATGGAATGAGTATCTGAAAATCCTAAAAAACTTTACACTCTAACATAGTCAACATATCTCATATCTTCCATGATTGGTCTACTGCCATGTAGCAATTACTAATCTAATTCATATTTATGACTATGTTAAAACCATAGAAATATTTAAAGCATTCTGCCTTTCAGGAGAAAATCGGACTATTGTACAAGGGCATTATAAGTCTAATGATCAGATACCTCTAAGTTTTACTGTATCCCATTATTCCATAAATAGTCTATAGGGCAAAAAGAATCAGGTATATTCACTTTTCCTTTAACACAACTTCAAATTTCCCTCTCCCCATCTTTGTATCATAAATGTTTCTTTGTACTTTGATTTCATCTATGATGGAGTCTGAACACATCTTCATGGCTAAACAGATATTTATTGCTTAATGTATAACAGCCTTTATTTACAACTTTATTAGTTAAAACATAACAAGGAAAACACAGGGCACTGTAGCTGATCCTGTTGGATTCATGTTCCATTTCATGTGTCCATCAAATCATCCAAAAATCTGCAACAGTGAATCTGCAGAAAACAGAATTTGCATTAGAAACACATGAACTAAACTTGAAACATTGCACCCTTTATGTCTGATGCCAGGAAAACTTACTCACTTTCTCCATATTTGTGACCCAGCATTAAAAGATGAAGACAATACTTTTCAGAATGAAATGATAAAGTGGGTCAGGGCAGCACAATTTGAGATTTGGAGAATTCACCTCAGGGCAAGAGATTTGCCAAGCATGGACCAGGCCCCAGATTTGAATATAAGCAAAACAAATAAAGTCTTACTTCATAAATAGAATGCATCTTTATTATGGATGAAAATTGACTTTCATTTCAGTCTTTAGGTTTTTCTTTTTTTTTTGTGGAACTGGAGACTGAACTCAGTCCCTTGTGCTTGCCAGACAAGTGTTTATTCTATTGCGCCATCTTCCCAAATAGGTACATATTTGTAAACTTCCTCATTTTTGCAAACATTTTCAGAAAACTTAGAGATCATGAATCCAATTTTCCTCTTTTCTTCACTCCCTTGTTTATTAATGGAGTCATATCTATTCTCAGTGTTCATGTAAAATACTTCTTAAATTCTTACCAATGTGGTAAAATAATTTGTCTTAAAGAACAATTCTGACAATCTCTATTTTATATACAAAACCATTATGGTTCCAGCTTACTATTTTGTTAATTATAAAACTTTTCTTTCCAGTCACTGTTAGGTTTTGTTTGGGGATACTGGGACTTGAACTCAGGACATTGCACTAGCCAGGCAGGTGCTATGCCACTGAGCTATATCCTGGCACCTTAGTTAATTATACAAA
>NW_004524726.1:1473120-1475567 GCF_000260255.1 Octodon degus
GATGCAGTGTGACAAGATGGGGAAAAAGCATTGTCTAACTAAAGTGTTTATTATATTACTTTTGTGAAAGATATTTGTTTAAAAAATGTATTACAGCCTAATCCTAAGACACAATATATTAATCATTTTTACCATCTTATTATCTTGTTTTGAAATTTTTTCATATTTAAAATAATACCCTGACTCTTACTTTTCTCCAATCACGCTGTCCTCCTTTTTATGGGTCTGCTTTTTATTTACAAAAGTATTGTTTCCATTTTATCTTTCTTTTTTCTTTTATGCTCCTTCCTTTCTCTCTATGACCTCTGTGGTGCCTTTTCATGTTTGAGCATTTGCTTTCTATTTTGTATATCTTTCACATATTTTGGTCTTTACTTATACTTTCAGTTTCTTACACCAGAGAAACAGTGCAATATTTACACATGTATGTCCAATTTATTTCACTTAAGAATATGTTCCCTAGTTGCATCCATTTACTTATTCACAAGCTTATCCCTCATCCCTCTTTGTGGGTGAGTACTACTTCATGTGGTAAAAACAAAAAAACAAACAAAGAAAAACCCCAAAACCTATGCCTTCTTTATCCATTCATTGGTGGAGAGGTATTCGGGCTATTTTCAATGTTTAGCTATTACAAATTGTGCTGCTTATGAACACGGGTTCACATATTTCACTGTGGCATGATAATTTTAATTTTGGGGGAAAAAACAAGAAAGTGATAGTTGGGTCAAATGCAACCTCTATTCCCAGGTTTTTGGGGAATCTCCTCACTGATTTCTACAAAGGTTACGACAATCTACATTCCTCCAACAGTCTGGAGGGGTTTCTTTTTACCTACAGCCACCCCCGCAGCCAGCATTTGTTAATCATTTATTTCTAGATAATATCCATTGTTTCTGAGGTGACTCTCAGTATCATTTTAATTTCAATTTCTCAAAAGACCAGTGATGTTGAACATTTTTCATGTATTTATTTGCTGTTTGTACTTCTTTAATTCTTTCATGTTCTAGATTTTACACTTTTGTCTAAGTTGCAACTGGGTAAAATTTGTTTCCAATTTGGGGTGTCTTTTCACTGTATTGGTACTTCATTTTGCTATGCAAAAGCTTTTTAATAAGATGGGATCCCAGTTACTGATTTTTATTGTATTGTCTAAATGGTTGGGGTTTTGTTCAGGAAATCCTTGTCTGCATCTGTGTCTCTAAAAGTTCTCTCTATTCTCTCTTCCAGCAGACTTAGTGTTTCTATTTTAATATTTATATCTTTGGTCTATTTTGATTTTATTTTAGTGCATGGTGATAACCATAGGTTAGGGTTATTCCTTGATCTGTACAAAGCCAGTATTTCCAGCATCATCTATTAAACAGGCTAGTAGATCTGAAGTAAAATTTCAAATCAGGAATTTTTATATGCTCTGCCTAGAATTGTTTTTGCAATTTATTCTAGGTCTTTTGGTTGTAAATGAATTGTAGAAATGTTTTCTCTATTCTTTAAGATGAATTTCTTAGGATACAGTGAAGTTAGTATGTAATGTTTAAGAGAAACTCTTTCCATGTGTATACTTTTATTTATTTATTTTTTAGTTTTAGGGAAGGGTCTACATAGTGTTCAGGTCTCACTACTAGATCAGACTTGTAGTTATCCGCCTATTTACAGGCTCCCAAAATCTGGGATTACAGGCCAGGGCCACCAAGCCCAGTCTCAATTGCAGTATCAGCATGCCTCAGGGTGGGTCCAGCTCCACAGTCCAATGGGTCGAACTCCTGGCCCCTGTGCCTGCTTACAGGCTCTTTAATCCTCTGAGCTATTTGGCCACCATGCTTATACTATGAAAAGATGCCTTAAGGCACGTCTTTGCTAACTACAAAATTAATTCCAAATTTTTTCCAAATTATGAAATACAATATCTTCTACATATGATTTCTTCTGTAAAATAAATTTTCATTTATAAAACATACTTAAAAGTTTTTAGCAGCTATAACTTGTTCTTACTAGTGAATAAAGTTCCTTAATATATATTATTTTTATTTAATATTCTCATTATTATATTTAAATCCTTAGATTGAATAAGTGACTTTTACTTCCTCACATCAGACACTGTATCTTTCGAAGTGGCAAGAAGTTCAGGCAGTTTTTGAATAATGAGTCCTCTTTTGATCAACTATTAAATGCATCTGTTTAAATTTGACACCAGCAACATCAAGAGCATTTGTGACTTAGTTCTTTAGAAAAATACATTTTCCATATGTCACAAGATATTCTTCATTTTGTACTCCACATCATTGTTGTTTGTTAAAGAGAGTTTCTTTTCCCTTTTAAATTACTTTCCCTTCCATTGTATGCAATGTGGAAATCCGTGACTCATCCACATGTCTGACACTGACAAAGGTTCTACAATCTGAGGTACAGGATCTCAGAATAAATCCTGAGGGCATTTCACTGACCTT
>NW_004524726.1:1476652-1477267 GCF_000260255.1 Octodon degus
TATTCTATTGAAAAATAGGTATTTTAAATGTATTAATTTATGTATTTCTATGCTTTATTTTGGTATTTTTCTCTTCATAATCTTAAAAGTTTCATTGATAATGAAATAGTAGATTTATGAATGATAAAACATGATACAAAACCATAAAAAGTAAATATGTTTCAATGTTCAAATCAAAACTTTCACCACCTAAAATTATTATGTAGGTGAGAACAAGTTGCATTTTCTCTCTCTACATTTGACCTTTAATTTACAGGTAGAAGTTATACTTCTTTTGGTATATATGGAAAGATGTATGCTATCATGGTAATATATTATGAAATAGAAAAATATAATTTAAAAATTTAGAAATGTAAAGATGTTAAAAAGCAATTATACACTGGGTAGTAAGACTATGGAAAACACTGACATCAAAGTTCATATGCCATTCTATTCCTCAAATAAAAATTCTGAATTCTAAATTGACATGAGTGTATATTCACCTTTCTTATTTCTAACTTGCATTTCAGGCAATGAACAGTGCTTACTCTGTTGCGCTTGAGGTTGTATATAACATTAAACATCAGTTTCCATGAATCTGTGGTCTTACTTTGTTACTATTTTATGCAGGCATAG
>NW_004524726.1:1477782-1479214 GCF_000260255.1 Octodon degus
GTCTCAGGTCCCAAGCCCACCCAGAACAAATGCAGAAGACACTAGCACAGAAGAAATTGGAAATCATACACCCAAAATCTCTGAAAAAATAGTGTCTGAAGTAAAGAAACAACCACAGAAAGGCATAGAGGAAATCAGATCAGAAATAATTTCTGAAGTAAAAAAAGAAATGATAACTATAATGAAAGAAGTACTAAGTGCTTCTAAAGAAGACACTGATAAAAAAATAGAGCAGAATACATAAATGATGGAATCCTTGAATAAACAATGTAGAAAAGAAACAGAATGCATGAAGGAGATTGAAAGTGAAATACAAGAATTTAAAACTTCAATCACAAGCTGGCAAAGCCATTGGAATGAAAGTGAAAATAGACCTTCAGACCTTCAAGATATCATTGCAGCTAGTAAAAAGTAAGATCTCTTAAAAACTACTAGGATGCAGGACAAAATAATTCAATACTTGCAAGACGATGCAAAGATGAACAGTGTGAGACTAATAGGCATCAATGAGAAAGAAGGAGTCAATACAAATGATATAAAAAGTATATAGATGGAAGTAATAGCAGAAAAATTCCCAATACGGTGAAACTCTCTGACATACACATTAACTGAAGCATATAGAACTCCAAATAACATCAACCCAATTAAAACCACACCCAGACATATAATAATCAAGATTCCAGAAATTCAGCACAGGAACAGTATACTAAAAGCCGCTAAAGAAAAGGAACAGATCACGTTTAAAGGAAAATCCATCAGGATAATGGCAGATTTCTCTTTACAAACCATCAGGGCAAAAAGAACATGGAGCAAAGTACTTCAAGTCTTGCAAGAAAACAAATTCCAACCCAGACTGATATACCCTGCAAGAATCTCTTTCAAGTATAATGGAGAAGAGAAATACTTCCATAACAAAGAACAACTTAAGAATTTCATGATGACAAAGCCAAACCTACACAGACTACTCAAAGATGTTCTTGAGATGGAGGAAAATGACCACAACTCCATGAATGAGAATGGAAAGAACCCACCAAATAGGGAAAACAATTAAACACAAGGGAAAAAGAGGTATTCAAAAGCAATCTTTCCTTTATTCTTTTGTATATAGCAGCAAGATATTTCCATAAACATACTCTATAAATGAACTTCTCCTGCACCCTCTACGTCATGATTCTGTCTCAGTCTACAGGGTGGATGTCAAGGAAATAGCAGTAGCTCAGTGCCATAAGTGACACCTGGCCACCAATAAGTGTCATGGATATTATCCTTGTCCATGACACACTAGAACTTTGTGCAATATCCTATTCCCAAACTGTTAAAAGTGCAGACCACTTTTTTGCCATTCCAGTATTTATCTTATTTTATCCTTAGTAATTCTTTACTTTCATAAAAATTTTTTCTTAGTTCAATTGTTTTGAAACATTTAATTTTT
>NW_004524726.1:1480378-1491811 GCF_000260255.1 Octodon degus
GATACCCGGAGTGCTGTGCTGGCCTTATGCCAGGGACACACTAGTAAGGCAACTGAGACTGGGCATGGTGGGGCGTGCTTATAGTCCCAGTACTTGGGAGACTGAAAACAGGAGGATCACTATGAGTCCCATCTGTTTAGTGAGACCCTGTAGATCCTATATTAAATACATTTAAAAAAGAGAAGTACAAAGAGCATAATAAAGGATAAATAGTGTGAATTAAGGGGACAGAACTCTTGCAAATAAAAAGGAGTCCAGGAAACCAGGAGCAAGAGAAGAGAGGGGGTGGAGGGGAAACAAGAACTAAGATGAGCCCTGTTCAGCAGCCTATTGATCTCAATGAACATAAACATCAGATGTCAGAAACATGAGCTGAGAACAGTAATCTAAATATTTCAAAACCATAAGCATAGTCTATGGGAAGAAAGTTAAAATGATTTTTGTAGATAATGGAAGCAATGCATACTACTCAACAGATTTTTATATCCTTTTAAGTGTTAACATTGGGGTTACAAGAATCAAACTTGGTATTTCATGTTTGCCAGGCAAGCTCTGTGTCACTGAGCTAAGCCCCAGGCCCCAGCTAATTATGTTTAAAAGATGTGTTGGGAAATGAGTTTTCAGCAGAGCTAATTCACATAGATCCCATAATGACAGTAGGCCTTATTTAATTATTTATTTATTGGTGTTGTTCTTAATACAGGGTCTCACTGTGCAGTTCATACTCCTAATGATTCCCCTGTCTCAGCCTTCCCAACACTGGGATTACAGACGTGTACCACCATGCCCAGTTTTGTGCTTGCTCAGTGCATCCAGGGATACGGAGGCTGCAAGACTTGCAGTACCAGGGATCAAACTAGGGTCCTTGTGCTTTGCCAGAAAGGAGCTTAGACAGCTGAGGTATTTCCCAGGCCAACAGTGCTTTCTAAAAAGAGTTTGGTATTATATGTACTATCACAAATGAGAAATGTTGCTTAAAGAAGCCTCTCCCTATAATCCAGAACAGTGGTGGGGAATTTATAGAACATATGTCAGAGCACACTGTGTATACCATTGGAAGGGATAAAAGTTTCCCTGTCACTGATCAGGAATATTTTTCTTTTTCAGAACCTGGGATTGAACTCAGGCCCTTGTGCTTGCCAAGCAAGCACTTATTCTACTGAGCTATCTCCTCAGCTCCTAGGAATATTTAAACAATAACAATGATATCATTTCAAAAAATAAAGGAGAGTTTATTAAACAGGAATTTAGAAAATATCTGATGGGAATGGAAATAAAATTTCTGAGCATATGAGAGTATGATAACACCGAAAATAAGATGCAACAAAACTCAAAAAAATCTCCCAGGTACATTTATTGCTACACACGGCTATTGTGTTGCTATAATTTTACAGGTATAAAACCAGCTCTAATAAATTAAAAATTATATTACTAAGTAATTAGCTTTGCTTTCAAAACATTTAAAGCGAAATCTGAATTATTCTGGTAATAAGGTGTTTGCACATACTTTTTTAATGACAACACAGCATAATTGGGAAGAACAGGATTAAGTACATATTTTCTCTAAGGCCTAAGCACAGCCTACACAGTGTTTGAAAGCTTATATTGTCAACCCTCTGAATGCCATTCACTGTCTCACTAGAAATGGGCATGTAAGATAAGCAGCAGTTCTTGAATACTTTGCAGGCATTGTACATTTTGGAAGCTTTTAAAAATATATATGTACACACACATACATACATATATGTATACATTTTATTAATTGTATCACAAATATAGGTGACTGCAATAATTTCATTATAATTTATTTCTTAAACTTATGCTGGAATATTTTTTTGTCCTTTAGTCATGAAGAAAATGACAACATATCTCTCCTCATCAGATTTTTACAGTGAGGCATATGATGATATGTGAATCAATTAGACAATCAGATATAAAAAGTATCTTACCTACCCTAACATTAATAACACTGCTCAATAAATGAATAGTGACACTAATTTTATCATATAGAAGAAAGGAAATACTGTGTCTTTTTTTAAAGATCAGGAATCGAACTTAGCAATTTGCACTTGCCACAAGGCTCAGTGCCACTGAGTTACATGCCCAGGCCCTACTGTGCTTGTTTTTAAGATTGAATATATTTGTGCTAAGAGAAGAGCATTTTCAGAAATCAAGTATTACAAACATTAAAACATCTACAATACACTGTAAAAGCTTACATAAAAATTTATGTTGTTTTTATGTCAAAGCTTTGGGATTAAAGCAATGTTTAGAAGACACTATTGAGCATTTAAATAACAAAATGATTGACAGAGGTTGAATTTATTCTGGTCTGTAAGCAGAGGATACATTCTTTAACTTATTTTTGCTTAGTACCAATTAAATTTAAAATTAACTCATGAACATGCACATACTAGTTGATTATATGAACTATCACGTATAAAAATATAAGATGTTTCACGTCAGTGACTCACTTGACAATGTACCCTAACATATTTGTCACCTGGATAAAGGCAATTAGATCAGATATGTCTTTTATGTAATCATTTTTATTGCTTTTATTGATCACTTTGATTTCACAAATCAAGTGCCATCAGTCAGAATATTCAAAAGTATGGTGCAGGAACAATGTACTCCCAAATCTCAGGGGCTTAAACGCAGAAATTCATTTCTTGCTCACAGTATAAAATAAGCAAGTAGCAGCAGACAGATTCCCTCACTTCAAAGCCTCCATTTGCGTGGAGAAGAGAGAGAAGTAGAACACGATAAACATAATACTTCTTAGCACTGCTGTCCAGAAGACATACATTTACGCCATCCACATTTTCCTGACCACAGAAAATCACAACATAAGCAGCACCTTCCACAGAGTATATGGAGTCAAATTGTATCATATTCACTTAAAATAAGAGTTGGTAATATATTCTCCAGGTCAATGATAGATTTGTTATTATAAGAGAAAAATGTGTGGAGTAAGAGAGCTGAAATGAATTGAGAATGCCTCCCTTTACAAACTTAACTTGTGCAAGTTTGACATTCTATGTCATTTCAGTGCCACTGCCCAATTCCAAAGCATTTCCACCTGAAATTTGGGGGATAGACCCTGAATGCCTACATTTTTGTAACCTGAAATATAGGCCAAGTTTATGTTCATAACTAAAAGCCAAAGTTGTAAAAATCTTTCTTTATAATACATGAAAGTTAATCTAATGCATTCATTTAAAAATTATTTTTTGTATGACTACCATGTGAAAGCAAAATCTCTGACAATAAGTAGTTAATAAAGTAAGATTTTTTGAAGAACACACATATTCTTAAGATAGAAAATATAGCTATGACTTTAAACTGCTTAATAAATTGAAATTTTTAGTAAGCTAAGCTTTAATTAAAAATCAGTGTAGGGGACCTTCCACTTGGGGCCACACTCTTGCCCCTCTCTCTGACAGGCGCTTCCTATCCCCAGTAAATATATTCTTCTCATAACCTCCATTTGTTCCTTAAATTCATTCTTTGGTTGTAGAGAACACGAACTCGTCCCAGGTACTTTTCAGGTCGAGATTTTCATTTTTTCCCCTATATCATTTGGAGGTTCCTGCCGAGATCATTGGACACAGGTATGAGTTTGATTTTCTTTCATAGATTATGAATTGTGACTTGCTTGGGTAACAAAAGTTTATGCTTCAAATGTTGATATGTCTTTGCCCATTGCTCATAATTGTTCATGCTTTGCCTCATACAGTTCTATCTCATATAGTTCTGTTAAAATTGCTTACAATTGCTTATGCTTTGTCTCTTATATGTTTCTATTAAAATGCTTGCTAAAATGTTGGTAAATCTAAGCTAAAACATGCATAAGGTACAAGGTTACTATATTTCTCTAATGGGACATTTTATGACTGTTGTCTACTTGAGTATGTTGTGTTTGAACTAGTTGCTACATGTACTGATATCCCTTACTCAACTTTATACAATAGTGCTAAAGACAGTAATGTTAATAAGCCTCCAAGTGGATTTTATATAAACTTCTGTAAGATAGAACTTTTAAATCTAGCTTAGACTTACAAAATATACATGTCTGTATATAAAACATGGGGCTACTTTTGCCAACTAAATGATATTAGATCGGCAAGTGTACTTTTTGTTTTTTTGCGAAACCAGGGATTGAACTCAGGCCCTTGAGCTTGCCAGGCAAGCGTTTATTCTACTGAGCCATCTCCCCAGTATCCTCCCTTTTCAACCATTTTTAAATATTTGGAGGACAGGTTTCACTGGAGCAATGTGTTAGTTGATATTGTATCAACTTTGCTGAATCAGCTACTGAAGTTCCAGGCATGAGGGCCCAGCCCTGCCCCACTTCTGTGGAGAAGTCCTAGTCTTCGGAGGAGCTTGATCTTTGCAGCCCTGCCACTTTGGAGGAGCTTCAATCTTGGCCATGCAGCACAGGTCTTTCCAGTCAGTGTAGAAGAAAGAGAGGCTTGATGGACGCCACAGCTACTGCTCCTCCTCTGCTCTTCGTTGTTTTCTGCTGCATGAACTGCTATTGTTTGCCTTGGAGCCAGCGGAAAATGGACTGAACCCTCCAGTAACTGTGAGCGAAATAAACCTTTCCTTCCTTCATTTTGAGAGTTGGGTATTTGTCCCAGCAAGGGGTAAAAAAGTAACTAAGATAGGCAGACTGGCTCTAATCCCCCTCTACTTACTAGAGGAAATGTCAGGCCTGCTCTGTTACCAGTTTCCTTTCTTTGACCTTACTCCTAATTTTTCCAACTCTTCGTACTTTCCTTTTTAGAGGCATGTAAAATTAAGAAAACTCTATAGACTGTTCCAACTAAGTGAAGCCCTTAGAAAATGAGTATTTGTTAGTGCTGAAGTTAGGGAAGTCATTTTAGAAAAAAGACACATGCTCCATCTCTGGGTCAGATGAGACAAAGAGGAACCATGCCTTTCCTTGAGTGGTTATGGCCACACCCAAAGATTCCTTGGTGGGAACTGGCTCCTAATGACTAAAAAGATCTCCATTTATCTATTGTACTTTTTTTCTCTCTCTGTTAGTAAACTAGGAATTCTACTTCAGCTTTTCAGCAGAACAATTTAATGAGTCACTGCCTTCAGAAATTAGGCTGAGGCATCCTGCAATAGTTTACATCCTACAGCGGCTATCAGAGTAATGTTTCACATGTGTACCTTGCATGTTTAAGAGTAAGAAAAGAGATTTTTGTTAGCCTTAAAGTGTTTTTACCAGCATATAAAATGTGATGCTAGATTATAATGTAAGTTTCACCTATGAATTTCAAATTTAAACCTTGTCCAGTTGCTGAAAATGTTTACCTAGGTGATTAGATGGAAAACAAGTATCTGGAGACTTTACTCAGTGCACAGGGCCAAATCCCACCAGTCAGTGGTTCTATCTGTCTCTAGAAGAGACTTCTGTAACCTGAACAGTGCTCACTTCCAATTGACCTTTTTTTGCAATAATTTTGCTTCCTTCTGTAGACATTCCTGTCACCAGACCAATTGTAACTTACACTTACAAATATTCAATAAGAGTAAGTGAAGGGTTTGTGAGGTATTTCAGGACATAGGAATCTCGTACCAGTTTGAAGGTGGATAGGCTGGTGGGATCTTGTCTTCCTTCTCTCCAACAGCAGCATCCATCTGCTCTGGAGAGGGCTACTCAGAGATGCCTGAGTGGAAGAATCAATTAGAAAGAAGATGGGGACAACCAAAAAGGTAATTTCTATTGAATTCCAGGTTATCTCACAGTCAAAGTCTCTTTCTCTTTTAGAGTGCTTCGTTAGGCCCCGGAAGACATTTGATCCTTACATGCTGAAAAAGAGCCATTTGATCCAAATGGGATGAACAAAAAAGTATCAATCATGGCATTATTTTACAATTTAAAAATGATGTAAAAAGAAGGAAAATGGTAAAATATGTCTTACTTTCAGATTTGGTTTGCATTAAAAAAGTCATTGCTACCTAGTTTTGAAATGTAGATGGGAGCAACAGGAGAACTAGGAAGTTCAGCCTCACCCACCATTACTGAAAGTAAGGTTTCCCCTACTTGCCTTTCTAAAGGGTGGGCTTCTAGAACAGCTAAATTCCAGGCCTCCGCAGAGCTACACCCGTCCTCAGCTGGGTTTATTCAAGCTCCTCAAGGACAATACTCTTTAAAAAAAGAAAAAGACAATTTGGAACTTTGAGAGGTCATGTGCCTTTTTTTCTGTGACCTAAAACAGATGAAGTCAGATCTTAGAAAATCTTTAGATTACTGATAAGTACATTGATGTCTTTAGACAATTTACTCAAATTTATGAACTAGATTGGAGAGACGTAATGTTAATCTTAAATCAAGCTCTGACTTCTATGGAAAGACAGGCAGTATTACAAGCTGTCATTGCATTGGAAGATAAATATATTGCTATTTTAAACAACCAAGAAATAGACAGCCAGTGGAACTCCCTGTTCCCACCGGAGCCCAAATAGTCAGAACCCTGCTGGCGTAATAGCCAAGCAAGAAACTAGGAAAGACATTTTCTTTCAAGTGTGCATTTCTGAAGGACTAAGAAGAACTAAAACCAAGCCTTCTAGTTATTTTAAATTTTATTTATTTACCAGGAGAAAGATAAACACCCTTCTGATTTCTTAGAATGTTTAATAGAGGCACTGGTAAAGCATACTTCCTGAGATGCTAATTCAATAGAGGGGCAGATGACTCTTGCAGATAAGTTCATTCCTCAATCAGCTCCAGATATTAAAAAAAAAAAAAAAAAAACTACAAAAGATAGATTTTAGTTTAGATAACTTAATACTTCAGTAAAAACTGCTTCTTTTGTTTCCTATAATCAAAACTGGGAGAAAATACAAAGAGATAAAAAAGTTGCTGCCTTTATTGTGGCCTCAAAACAGACCCTAAGTCTGATTCTTTTGGCTCCAAAAAGAGCTCAGTGATGATGAGGTTCATCTGCTACTGCTGTCAGGAGCCAGGCCAGCATAAGAGGGACTGCTTTAGGAGGCCCACAAGCCATGCCCTGACTGTCAAGGCAGCCACTAGAAGTGAGACTACACACTGAGGTGGAGGCCCCAGAGCTCAGACTCAACTTCCCAAATGGTCCACTAAGACTGATAGGCTTTGGGCCTGCCTCCTCCCTCTGGCCAGACTGTTATCTCTACTGTCATATCTATGGAGGATCCCTGAATAATCTTGACTATAAAAAAGAAACCCAGTCTATTGCTATACATTGGCACTGGTCTCTTTGTCTTTCTCCAACCCTGACCTTTCTTCCAGTCACATACCTCAATAGAAACAGACTTTAAAAGATATCTTGGTTTAGCTATAACTAATGTACTATAATATGTCTAGGTTGCTAACTAATTATAATTATGCTAACACTAGTTTTTACAAATGTAATATATTGTTGTTCATGTATAAGACTTAAAAGGTATTTCACTAGTTAAAACAGATCCCCAAAGACAGATAAAATCTTGTTAACATTTAAAAGAAAGGTTCTAAAGACACTGTGTACACAGTGTCTGATAACTTTGGGCCTATAGATAGTGCCAGGTCTTACATTTGTGACATAAAACTCAGAGCCACATTGCTAAAGGAAAAATCCCTCAGCAGTGCCCCTTGTTTACAATGGGGGCCATATCCAAAACACTAAATGGGACATTGATATTGATCTAATCTGACTAAATGCTTTGTATTTCATGAGAAGTGTATAGGTTAGTCTTGTTCATTTCTGATGTAATACAGGTATTTCATGCTGATAGTAAATACAGGTGTGACTTTTCAGAATTTATTTCTCAAAAATAACATTGTCTAATGTTTTATAATATATGGTGTGTGTTCTAATTGGTAAAAATTATTAGACTTTTTAAAAAGAAAATGTTATAATTTCAGTCAATATTTACAGGTTTTTTCAATTAAAAGGCAAATGTGGGGCTGGTGAGATGGCTCAGTGGTCTAAAGCACCTATTTGGAACAAGCTTGGCAAAGCACAGGGACCACAGTTCGATTCCCCAGCACCACATGCCAGCCAGCCCCGCCCCCTGGTGGGCTGAGCTGGCCACACACACACACACACACACACACACACACACACACACAATAAATAAATAAAGATTAACTTTATTAAAAAAAAAAGGCAAATGTGTTTTCCTATTCTCTTACTACAGATAAATTTTGAGTTCAAAAGCATGCAAGTAAAAAATAACTTACTAATGTCACTGTTTTCTCACAAGGTGTAACTAAAACAATATACCAAACTGTACTTAGGTTACTAAAAAGCATTGACAGTAAAAATACGGTATTAATCTTGTTTTCAGAAGTCTTCAAAATTTAGAGATAATTATAACTAAAGCTAGAGAGACTTATAGCACACTGTCAAACACCATAAATAAAGGAGTCTAAGAACTAGTGAGCTGTGACTGCTAGCCTCAAAAGTTTATACATTTACCTTTTAGCTCAAGTGCTCATGCCTTGATTATACATGCTCTAATCTTTCACAAAATTGTTCTTTCCAATAAGATACCCAAACCAAGTAATCATAGAAATAAAATCTATAATTATGCTAGATTAAGATTCTTTTTACTGGGATCCACCAGATTTTGTCTATAGAGATACATATTAAGACCTTAACTAACTGTCCACCTCATATAGCCCAGGTGAGCTGAGCCTTCTTAGGGTTTCCTGCCTCACTGTAAGAGAAGCTGCTCTCACTTTCAGTGGGCAGGGCTGCCTGCATGAGGCCTTAAAACCAAAAAGTTAGACCTTGATCAATGGGCCCAGGTATCTGACACAAATGCAGAAGTTAAAAGGGTTTGCAGGAATAAATTTGTCTCAGTTCTCTGAACAAAATTGCTCAGAAAGTGCTTCATAGTAAAAAGACAAATTGATAAGATCATAGATGTTTGCCTCTCAGTTCAAGGGAACCCATGTTAACTGCCTATATAGGAAAAAAGCCTGCTAAACTTTTAATAGATACTCATACAGATGTGTCAATAGTTACCCAGCTAGTGGCCTCATTTGCAAACTAAAAAGTACTCAGTGCTTTCTATAGGTCCTGTAATTCATGTGACCCCAGTAATAAGAGTAGACCAGTTTATTTGAGATAATACCCAAGAGCTTTGTAAGATTAAAAAAAGGATTAAACCTCACATTTACTATCTCTGCTAATGAACCTACAAAAGTTCTAACTAATGTTTCTATAATTACAAGTTTTAAAAAGAAATTACATTCCAGATACTTCTACTAATGTCTCAATAGCTGTTCGAAAAATGTCAAGTCAATGGTATGTAAGAGGATGAGGTCCCCTAGACCCTTCATCATTTTTATGGGAAGTCATTACTATCTACTTGGTGAAAATCATTTTTGACTGTATTCATAATTATTCTGTTCTGATTATTTGACCCATGTATATTTAATAGTATCTTTGGCTTTGTCTCTTCCAAATTTAAAACTATTACACCTACCCAAGATAACAATGCCTAGTATCCCTTAAGGGACTGTAGGTAGAACCTCGGGAGAGTATCTGACTGCTGATCAACAACTATGACACCTTTCAGCCTGAAGAAGCCAGATCAGCCATCTCCCATGATTCCCTCATGGCAGTTCGAGTTACTTCTTAAAAGAGGGGGAATGTTGCATTTTTATTTATTCATTTATTTATTTATTTTGCAGAATCAAATTGGGGATTGAACTCAGGCCCTTGCACTTGACCAAAGAAGCACTTATTCCACTGAGCCATCTCCCCGGCCCTGAGGGGGGAATGTTGTAGGCAACTGAATTAGATAGAAATATTATAGGTAGTCAGACAGGGCCAGGCCCTCAAGGGGAAAATATGAAAGACAAGGTGACTTTGCAACTTGGAAGAGACAGACACTCCTTATGGGCCAGACATTAAGACAAAAGAAGAGACAAATACAGCTACATACTTCCCTAGGGATCGGCATCAGTGATTGATATTCTAAATAGGTATCAATCACCTTGAAACAGCTCAAATGAGTCACTAAACCAACTCCCAACAGGAAGAGACACTGTCCTATATTCATGCCCATTTGATATGTGACTGGCTTCCCCATTTGGTACTGGATTTAATCAATTTTACCTGAGCAATTGTGCTTCTAATCTCATTGGTTGACCATAGTTTTGTCCTGTTTCATGCTCATCTAAGCAAGTTCTCATGTTCTCCACTACCTTAGATCCTCCTCACCACATGGTGTTCCTCTATAAAAGTCCCTGGAAGAGACTGTTTCCTGGGGTCCACCCACTTGGGGCCCCCTCCTGTACCTCCCTGACAGGAGATTTATTTTCCCCCAATAAATATATTCTACTCATAAAAAAGTCAGTGTAATTTTTCAGTTGGTACTTCATAATAAAAATTAACTGAAAATTTACATAAAATTAATTTTTCTTCCTTTTTTTCTGAAGATATTACTGGTGGATGAAGTCTCTAACACACCACTTTCCACACTATGGTGGCTGTGATCTCAGGGATAGGTAAACTATAGATGGTTTACCCAGGGGAGCAATCCCTGGAGTGGTAGAGCCAAAGCAGAAGTCCAAAGAACACATCTGATTTGTAATATGTACATTCATAAATGGTAAATTATATTTGTATTAAAATATCTTAGTTTCTTAGAACATCTTCTTAAGATCTATAACTTCTATCTTACATAGTTTTCTTGGGTTATGTCAGTTCTCACAAGATTATGTCATTTATTTATTCATGCTATCTAGGTTATAAATCTGGACATTTTCAAGCTGCAAGACTCCAGGAATCTAAGACAAGAAGATGACATATTCAAGCCCAGCCTTAGGAACTTATTGATTCAGAAAGATCCTATTTCAAAATAAAAACAACAAAATAGAAATAGATCAAGAAAGAACTTTGTATGAAGACCTGGGATTAAAACTCTAGGAAAAAAATGAGGGAGGGAGGTAGGGAAGCAAGGAAGGAGGGAAGGAAGAAGGAAGAAAGGATGGTAAGAAGGAAGGAAGGAAAGAAAGAAGGAAGGAAAAGGGAAGCAAAGAGTGAGGGAGGCAGGAAGGAAACAAAAAATAAAAAGGTCTTCAAGCTGGATTCAGCTCAGTCAATCTAAAATGAAAGATGCTAAATTACATTTTAATGAAATGAGACAATTTAAATTATCTTTAGTCCCAAAGGTCAATACATCAATATCACAGTTGATCTTGTACTACTCAGCATCAGCACCTAGAAACTTCAGGAAAAGAATTAAATGGGAATAAATAATGGCCCAAAAGTTTCCAAGGTAATATTTATTTATTTTTTTTTTTCTCAAAGTTTTATTGACAAACAGATAGAAATGAGACAGTTTCAAATCATATCGGAAGGACAGTTTCAACAAATAATACACTGCATATATTCTTCTTAGTGGTTAATTGCTGTACAAGATGCGGACTTGTGATCCCAT
>NW_004524726.1:1497961-1502742 GCF_000260255.1 Octodon degus
TATCTGTCATACATTAAAGATTAGATCAAAAGTGGTTCTCAAAATTTCCAAGAATTGCAAGGAGAATGAATTATGGGGACGCCATGTCAATCCGTAGAGCCATCCAGTCCAGTAGCATCATCGTACCTCAATGTGCTGCTGGGGGCGTGTCACCCAGCATGCCCTGGAAGCCTGTCCCTGGCTCCTCTCTTCTTCCTGGCTGTCATGGGAAAAGCACCTTCTCCTCTGCCATGCATTCTGCCATCTTCCCACCCCTTGCAGCCAATCAACTATGGCCTCAAAGTAGCCAAATGAGGCTCTCTTCCTTTAAGTTGTGAGAGTGCGGTATGTTGTCTTATGGCTTAAGGGCAGCTTAATACATATTTTTGTTGTAAATTTTCATTGTGCATTGTTTGGCATGAAGTAATAATCTTTCATCTGAGCCCCCTTAGTTTCTGGGTTGCAATTGTCAGAGCAAAGTAATTACTAAGAAATTCAAGCAACAAAAATTACAACCATCAAAATTATAAATTTTTACTGGACAGAAGCAGGTTAAGGTGATTTAAAAAATAGAGACCTGAAACATGTGCCAGTACTAAGACAATCTTAATAAGCTATTTTATTTGTTTAATAATAATAGTAGCAATCACAATGATTAAAAATCCTAATCTAATGGATTATAATCATTTTTTAGGGATTACTTTATAGTCAGCAGTTTTAAAATTATTAGTTCCTTGAGATCAGAATGACCATTATGCTATAATATTCTACTAAATAAAGAGGTCAAAAATCACTTCTCAAATATAGATTATGATCTTATAAAAGTAATTAAAGGAAGGGTAGAATTTTTTTTTTTTTTTTCGGAACCGGGGATTGAACTCAGGCCCTTGTGCTTGCCAGGGAAGCGCTTATTCCACTGAGCCATCTCCCCGGCCCCAAGGGTAGAATTTTTATGGTAGTTATTTTCTTAGGACAATGACTTTGGGATACAGAAAGCTGCACTGGACTCCTGTTGTTGCCACTTACTTGAAATGTATCCTGAAGCAAATTATTTCTGAAGCAAATGTATTTTGAAGCAAATTGTTTCTGAAGCCAAAATGTCTGGACATAAAGAATGGAAATAGCTACTTATCCCCAACTGAGTCATTCTGAAGATTATAACTATAAAATGTTTCAAAAATTAAGTACTTTGCTATTAACTGATGCTATTCTTGTATGTTATAACAGAACAAGATGAGGAAAGAAATCATATATATATATATATATATATATATATATATATATATATATATTCTCCAAAATGTAAAAAATACATGTTTACATTTAAAATATAAAAATCTTCCAAAACCAAAGTATGTTGAGTGAGAAGGATATGGTCTGGAATGAATGATCTGTGCTGATGATTGTACATCTGGGTGACAAAGCTCCTCACTGGAGAGCTGTCCTACAGTTATGATTTACCTGCTATCTCTAGCAACTTCTAAAGGCCAAAAGATGTATTTGGATGATTATGACTAGAAAAGTCAGACTTTTGTTATTGTTTCTTGAGTGAACTATGGTGTTAAACTTGTTGGGAAATATGGCAGAAGTGAATTAATGGCAGAAATTTTGTGTGAGTATTAGAAACATTTCATGAAGCTATGACTTTAGAAGTGTTCTCCCGCAGAGTTCTCATAGCATTGTATCAAAAAAAAAGTATTTCCTTGAAGCTAACATTATATGCCAAAAACTCTGTATTATTATTATTGATAAACGAGCAATGACAATGGTAGTAAGTGGTCATTTAGAAGGAATGTGACATAAGGATTAGTAGGGTTTCATTATCCTTGTTAGACCCTCTATTTCTGTAATTTCCATAAAAATGATGTATAGAAATATAAACATTACTCTATAAATGTGTATTCATATAAATATTGAAATGTTTTATTCTAGATCAAAATCTGAACATTACTCTGTTCAACTGTATATCGTAACTTTATACCTATCAGTGAAGACATAAACTTATAAACATTGCTTAACTGCATCTATAATAATTAAATTTCTTCTATTAAGATTATTCATTTTTTGGATTTAAATTGATTCCATTCTCATTTGTATACATGAGGCCAAAAATATTTATATGCATGACTAATGTGATTGATAATGTTACACAATTCTGAACGCTACAGTTTTTGAACTTTAAATTTATTGACTGGATAGAGAATAATGTCAATTAATCTTATATTATAGCTTGTAAATTTATTTTAGAATAGGAGGAAGGTACAACTACAAATCAGGTGCTAAATATGACTTTGTTCTAACTATACAGCATGAAGCAGTGCTGGATAGTCACTGAAGAAATGTATTTTTCTAGGTTAGACTAGAATTTTATCATTAATATAAATCTCCCTACCTATCTTTTCACTGAATCTTAGAGTTGGAATCTACCCTTCCCTTTCCAGTTATCCCCATCATGTTTATTTCTGTCCTATACCTTTCATCAATTGCTTAATATAGTATTTTTATAATTTTTTGATCTACTCCTAAGTTGAATATTGAGTCTCTTTCTTTCTAAATAAAACAAAAAGACACACACTAAAAAGTTTTACCCACACAAATTCATGAACATTCCATTTTCATGGCCATAATTCATTTGCCTAAATAATTTAAGATGTAGTTTTTCAATAAATCTCAACACCTTAGTAGAGCATGGAAATTATATTCCATTTGTGATTTGATCACATGTGGATTGTATCTTATAAAAATATTCTTCATTTTTATAAGTATATTTTATTTCAGTTTCTTATCTTGAAAAAAATTAATTACTTGTCATGGATATTTAACCTCAGATAGCATTAGTCATTGACAAAAACAGGAAATGATACTATAGGTTTTTAAATAATCCAAATTCACTTGACAAATACTGAAATGCATGCCTTTAGATACTTATGAACACATAACTGTGTGTATGTATTATTAAGTAGTAATACTGTAATATATGTCCTGGAATTCTGCTATGTTTCTATATAAGTACCACAGGAAAATAAAATAAAACAAACCAAAAGAAAAAACCCCACAATTTTGGCAAGAGTTATTTCATTGTATAATGCCGCCAAAATGAATCTACTTGAAATTCTACTGTGAGATCATTTATCATTAACAGCTTCAACTTAGAATGTTTCATATGCATAGTTGGACTCAAATTATTTATATATATGATTTTAGGGAACCCTCCAAAGCTAAAAACTGTTATTAAAAGAGTCAAATATGAACATTTCAGGCCAGGATTTAGCTTAGCAGCATGAGCGCCTGCCTGTCAAGAGCAAGGTTCTGAGTTCAAACAACAGTTAAAAAAAAAAAAGATGAACATCTAAAAGTCTAAAAGTGAAGAAATAGTACAATAATTACAGAAGTTTGCACTCCTTTTACTTCATCAGATACTAAGACATACATTAAACACTTAAAGTATTTTAATAGCTGGACATTAGCAAGTTAGATGGTATCACTTGGTAGTCCAAAGTGAACGAAACCATTAGAAAATCATTTTGCTTTAAATAACACAATAAATTGTTCCCATTAAATGTTAAGTTTCATTGTGAAAAATTAATTATCATACACTCAGTTGACAATTTCAGCCAACTGCTATTCAATTCTGAATTGTCATTGGTTTTTACCTTTCAGGCAGACATTTGAAAACAGCAGTAACACTAATTATAGAATTTATGCATTTTTATCTCTATACATCATTAATAGCTCAGATTAACTAGTAAAAGTGAAGGAAATGGAGACAATCACATTCATAACAATAAATCAAGGCCGGAAAAATAGCTCAGTGGATTAAAGTACCAACAAGCAGGCACAGGAGTGGGATTTCGATCCCCAGGCCTGCTGTGCCAGCCCCGCTCCTGGGGCGTGCTGAGATGGCAATTGAGACTGGGCATGGTGGTGTATGCCTGTAATCCCAACTCTTGGGAGGCTGTAAGCAGGCAGATCAATATGAGTCTCATCTAGTAGTGAGACCCCGAACACTCTGTAGACCCTTCCCTAAAATACAAAAATAAAAAATAAAAAAATAAAATGTTAAAATTAAAATTAAAAAAGAAATGCAAGTGATTGGTTCTGCCCAGAGGAGAGAGGTAGATGAGATTAGAGAACGGTATGTAGAGGATGCTACATTTCCTTCTGAGGTGATGAAAATAACTCAAAAATTCAGCATTGTGATTATTGTAAAATTCTATGAAATATTGAATTGTGCACTTTAAAATGCTGAACTGTATATTAAGGGAATTATTTCTCAGTAAAACTGATAAAACAGAGGTAAGTAAAAATTGAGATATTTGTGAGCAAATGAATACACCTGGAAGAAAATATTGAGTGAAATAAATCAGACTCATGAACTTAAATACATATGGTGTCCCTCATCTGCTAAGTCAAAGTAAAAATTAAATGTGAAAACTATGAGAGTTAGATCCAGACAAGGGGATTGATCTCTTGTGGATGGAAAGGGTCAAGGGTGCCAAGGGTGATGGGGGAGGCATGGGGAAATAGAGTGAAAATGAACCAGGTACAACCTTCTGAGAACCTCAATGAATGTGGCCATCATATGTTATAAACCTGCACTAAGAAAAACAGTATTGCAAGAGAGAACAGAGGAAAAGGAGATCTAGAAGAGGGGGATGAAAGGGGATTTAAAAAAGGAAAAACCTGTGTTGTGTATGTTTACCACCTTCCCAAAATGAATGTGAAATGTATGTTCTGCACACATAATAAAATAAAATTGAATTGAAAGAAAATACACAATAAAATAAAATTGAAAAATATGG
>NW_004524726.1:1503292-1520032 GCF_000260255.1 Octodon degus
GCACGTTACTGTTTCCTCCTAAATCAACCTCTTTGAGAAACAATTTCAATTTTCCTTATTGTGCTCTACAATTCCTTCATCCTCTGTGTAAATACATCTCTAGTGATGCATAACTGAAAATCCCCCTCTGTCAGATTTGAGTGCAGGTCTGATTTATTTCACTTATGAGTATGAACTCAAGTTGTGTCCATTCACCTACCAAATACTCCATTTTATTCTTCTTTATAGCCGAGTAGTGCTCCATTATATTAAAACAAAAACAGCTTTTTTTTTTTAATCCATTCTTTAGTTGATGGTCACCTGGGTTCTTTCCAAAGTTTAGTTATTATGAATAGTGATAATAACTATGCTACAAACATGGATGCACATATATCACTATAGTATGATTTTTTTTTAATTCTTCTGGGAAGATTCTCACAAGAGAAATAACTGGCTGGAATGGGACCGCTAATCCTATTTTTTTTTTTCAGATTGAGCTATCTCCCTGGGGAACTAATCCTAAATTTGTAAAGGAATCTCCACACTGATTTTCACAGCGGTTGTATCAATCTAGTGGGAGTGTGTCAACTGGTATTTGTTATTAGCTGATGTTTTGATGACCATTTTTATCGGGAGTGAGATGGACTCTCAAGTGTTGTTTTCATTTGCATCTCTCAAATGAGCAACGATGTTTTCTTTCGCATATTTATTTGTCATTTATGTTTTTTCATCTGAGAAGTGCCTGCTCACTTCAGATGCTCACTTATGGATTGGGCCTTTGAATTTGAGGACTGCTTTTTTTTTTTTTTTTTTCCGGTTCTTTATATGTTCCAGATGTAAGTCCTTGGTCATGGGAGAACTTGCTGTAAACTTTACCACGCTGTGCATTACCTTTTCACTTGATGGTGCTTTCTTTGGTTGTGCAATCACTTAATAAAGTGAGAGGGCATTTGTTTCTTCTAGATATTATGTCCCTTGTGAGCTGGATATCCTTCCTAAAGTCACTGCCTACACCTGTGTCTTCAAGTTTCCTGCCTATGTTCTCTTGCAGTAAATTTAATGTTCTATTTTAACATTTAGATCTTTGATCCATTTAGACTTTAGTTTACTGCAAGGTGATAGACGTGGGTCTAGTTTTAGTCTTCAGCATGTGTCCGTGTGTGTTTAGAGATGCACCTGCACCTTCTGTTCTGTTCCACCATACCAATTCTCAGCCTTTTCTTTTTCCTATACTATGCTGATTTTTTCACATTAGACTTGTAGTATGATTTTAGGTCTGAGATTGTGATTTTCACTCATTTGTCTTCATTGTCCAAAATCGCTTTGGCTATTCTAGGTCTTTTCTATTTCCAGATGAATCTTGGGATGCTTTTCCCTAATCTGTAAGGTATATTAATGGTAATTTGATTGGGATTGCATTAAATCTGCGTAGCAGTTTGAGAATGTAGCTATCTTCCCTAGGCTGGTTTTTCCTAGCCAACAGCAATAGATACCATTCCTTTTTCTGTTATCCTTTTTAATTTTGTTTGTTAGAATACTGTAATTTTCACTGTACAGGTAATTTACATCCTTTTTTAGATTAATTCAAAGTATTTCTTTTTTTGGATATCATGAAGGGTCATTTAACTGAAATGCAGATCTGTTTTTCATGATCTACAGCATTACACTGTAGGATTGCAAAGTATCTTGGAAGTGCTCTCTTTTTGACTTCTCCATGAAATTAAAGGAGGAAAAGGGTTATAATAACAAATTTTTCTTTAAGTTCCATAATCAACTGTACTATACTCATTAATCTACCTGGGAGTAGATTAAACCAAACTTGTTTGGAGTCAAACCAAACAAGTAATTGTAGACATCTGAAAAATAATTACACAAATTTACTTTTATTTTTCAAAGAAACACAAAATTTTAAAGTAATTTTAACAAACTATGAAATGAAAAGAGAAAAACAAATAACCTTATTTTTTTTATTTGAGGAAACCTATTAATGGTTCAAACGTTCTCCAAACGTTTACACATTGAAGCCTTGATTTATCATTTAGCAAAGTTCAGAGAAGAGGCCTAGCCTGATGAATGGCTCATGAGGTCAAGAGGGCACCATCCCTATCAGGGGATTTGCTCCTAGCTCAATGCCCGCTTAGGAGATAGAATCGAGTTCGAGGAAACATGATGTGGGGGAGCGGCCTTACGGCATCCCGTGGAGTCTCCCCGTCTCTGCTCCTCCAGTGTGGCTGCACTATGTGCAGGGTTTCTCCGCCACTCCCCTCCACCCTTCCACCATTCGGCCTCACTGTGGGGCAAAAGCAGCAGCACAAAGTGATCAAGCACTGAAGCATTGAAACCTTGAACCCCAAAATCTCCCCTTTTGATTGGCCCACTTTTTGTCACAATGACAGAAAACTGATTAACAAAATTATGTTATTATGGATATGAAGAAATTTTCTTCACTAATGCTGCAGTTACGCAGGGGCAGGCCTTAATTTGAAATATACTGTTCCTTGAATGTTATTTTTGTTTTTATCTGCAATTATGTAATTCATCAAAATGTAGGTTATTACCATTCTTAAGTACCACATTTTCTTTGCCTTTTACGTGACGTTTAATGATTAAAATGTTCTTGATTACAACTTGATCTACATTCAGAGATATTAACATAAACTACAAAACAGTATCTTTGCAAGTTAAGCGTTAAACATTTCCTTTACAATTTTTCTTTTAGAAATCAATAGAATTGCTCATTTTAAAAAATCTCTTATTATGTGTTGGGGAAATGAGCCTTGAGAGGTTACCCTGTAGTCTAGTACTAGCTAACTAATGAATAAAATAATATACCATATAATAGAGAGCCATTGTTTTTGGCCCACATTCCAAAGAATGTGGTAATAACTAAGTAACATTCTTAATTTTGTCATTTATAAAATTAGAAACAAATGAGTTAATAGTGATGCCTTGGATTAGCATAAACACCACCTGAAATTTCAATTGAACTGTCCTAAATTATTTGATACATATTTTTACATTCAGAAAGAATGCTGGCCATTGTGTGTACTTCTATAGTTGTTTGATAATTAGGAATCTGATGAAAAATAGAAGAAGATAATTAGCTATGGAAAAAAAAATTGCCATGTCCATGGATTTCAGATGAAATACCAAATTTTAAAAGTTTACTAATGGGCCGACGAGATAGCTCAGCAGACTAAGTGACTGCTTAAGACCAGGGTTCAATCCTGCACCACATGCTGAGCTGGCTCCATGCCTCCCCTCCCAGATACACTGAACCAGTCACAGAGAATGGGCATGGTGGCGCATTCCTGTAATCCCAATGCTGGTGAGGCTGAAAACAGGAGGATCACTACAATTCTGAACCATATAGTGAGACCCTATACCAAATATGTTAAAAGTTATAACAATAAGTTTATAAATAAATTCATAAATAAAAGTTTACTAAGCTGTTAAAGACCTGTTTTTCCATTTTTAAGTCAGAAGATAGGAAGATTAATTGTAAGTACTTTACTTTGAGACAGTAACATGTAGCTCTCCAAAATAAGCAAACTAGTTTTTTTCCCTCTTACATAAATAGACTTTTAAAGTATATTCACTTTCAGCTCATAGGCTCATAACAACCCCTGAACACTTCCTTTTGACAATGCTGTCTGAAATAACTGGCAAAGCAGAAGCCCATTTCCTGGCTGCTTTTCCTACTCCCTGTACTAGACAGTTCACTGCTTAGCCTGCTTCCTGCAGTGTGTCACGTGGTCCTTGATCTTCTGCTGTTTTCTCTTGAGGAAAGGTGCCCGGGCATCTGATATGGATCTGTCATCATCTCTTCTTTGCATTTCCTTTAGGACTTCCTTTGATATTCCATCCTTTAACTGCTTCACATTTTTCTTATTCAGCCATCTCGTCCTTGCATCTTCTCTCAAGCTGCCCCTCCATCTGACCTCTCTTGCCTCCAGCAGCTTGGATAAGACCATTGAGGCTTTTGTGCCAGTCTTGAGATGCCTTTTCAAAGCAGCCAACTCTATTTCACCTATGTTTAAAACTAGAACCTTGAGGCTAGGTCGTGCTACACTCAGGACACAGCGCTTGCCTCTTCTTGTTTACGGTCTTGTATTCTGCCTATTTATGTATTTGTCTGTGTCTTGCATTAAATTATATGCCTCTTGTGGGCAAGGATGATGTCTTTTTCACCTTCGTATGCTTCATGGCATCTAACATAGTGCTTTTCAAATAATAGTCACTCAGGGTTTGTTACATGAAGCTATTAGTGTCATTAAAACAAAGAGATAAATAGAATGAAATATATTCACTATAAAAATACTTTATACTAGATATAAACTTCTTAATTTCTGTTTTAAAAGTAGAAAGTATAGGCACATTTATAAGTAATTTATAAGAATTTTGTAAATTCTTCATTAATAAATATTTCACAGGAGTCTTGTGAAAAGAACAGGGAAGCAAAGACAGATAACAGCTCAGAGATAAAGCTGAAAGACATAATAGAAAACATGAAAAATTCAATAATGCATCACCTCTTCTGGACTCAGTTCTTCACAAAAGGGTCCTATATTTGTGCTAATTGCTCGCCTGCACTCATTGTGCTGTATCTTGCTCATACTCACAACTAAATAGGTAAAGAAAGTAACAATAACAGCAATGATGCTACAAAACAACTGGAAACTCCTCTGTGAAGTAGTGGTAGCATACCTAAAATAAACATAAGATAAAAAAAATGGATTCGTCCTAGTGAGGGTATTTGGGGAAGCAAGAGTCTAGGTGAATTCTGTGGGGAAAATGGTGACCCCTAGAGCATTTTCCACAGCAGAGATGCACATCTTTGGGTTTGTATTGGTGGCAAAAGGCTTTCCAGAAGAGTAAACCAGCCCTGTGCCTTCCTAGCCTTGCTTGAAACCAGTATGATAAAAAAACTGCAAGTATTTACAATGAAGAAAAAATTGAAATAATACTTTAGATACAAATAAAGCACAAAATATAATCCATAAGCATAGTCAAGTGGATCAATTATAATATTGTTGAAACATTATTCCTTATTTATTTGCTATTGACAAACTAAAAAAGATCAACTCACCTGAAAGGACTGCTTCCTCCAGATGCTTCATAGAACTTGCAGCCCAGCAGCGTTGCTTTACAATCCTTGGGAGAGGAGTGGTTCCTATCCTAAGACACATTATGTATTGCACAAAAGAGAAATTGACCAAAGAAACTAAACATAGAAAACACGTTAACACAATTTCTATTAAGTAAGATATTTTGTGGGTGATGAACTCATTTATTACAATGAAATATGTCTTCTTGAAGTCTTTGCTTAAAATACAAATCATACTAACATTAAATAGAAATTCAAATGATGACTTTTCTAGTTGCTTGCTCAAAAATTTCATTAAAATGTTAAAATTGCAAGTTACAATTTAGTCTGACTTCAGCTGTATTTTTATAATGATAAAATGACTACACATATTTTTTACTAAACTTGTCTCGCACACATTATTTTAATCTTATAATGACTTCAAGCTTCATATTTCAAAACCTTTATCCAAATGATTTTTCTTATTTGCTCACTTGACTTGACACCACCGAATAAGTGCAGCCCTCTACAATGGTGTAGGAAGACATTCAGGCTCTATTTCACCGGTTCTGCAGCCACTCACAGCACCAGCACACACTCTCAAGGGGTGGGTCAGACGGATTTCTGTGGGAGTATTTTCTTCCAAAAGTACATTCCTGCCTGCTTGAAGCAGTCCATGGAGACCATGAAAGCACAAAGGGTACCTCTGCTCACAGCCTAATTTTTATATTTCACATGTGCTTGTTATTGTTTTGGTTAATACTGATAATTGAAATGAAATGTAGTTCCATCTTTCCCTTCCCCAAAAAAAACTTACTATTTCTATAGATAATTTTCAGCTACTGTACATTGTTGTTATAATATTGTATCTGGTTCAATGAATTTTATTTACAATCATCTAAGCCTATAAAGAAATGAGCACGGTGAAGCTACATAAATGCTGAAAATAAAACATGAAATCTTTACAATACACTGCCTTTGCAGCATGTTTTATAGATAAAGTACTTTGGGAAGAGACTAAGCCCAGTATGAGAAAAACAGGATAAAATCCAAGGTCTATGTGTATAGCTAATATGACAAGTTTCTACTATTGAAATTTTGTGGACTCATTATAAATTTGAACTGATGCTGTTTAATGTAATTTGTAATAAATCCACTTTAGTTCAGGCAATGCTTTTTTTTAAGACAAAACAAAAGTATTATACAGTGTTTGTCAATGAGAAAACTTTTTTTTTGCTCACTTTGATATGTTTATTTTCTTTTTTTATATTTTTCTTTTTCTTTTTTTATTTTCCATAATTTTATTGATAAACAAATAGCAATGAGACAGTTTCAAATCAAGTTGGTAGGACAGTTTCAATAATTAACACATTGCATACATTCCTCCTAGTGGTTAATTGCTGTACAAGATGGGAACTTTACAAACACCATTAGAACAAATCGCTCTATTCTTTAAGAGAATGTAACTATGTATCTATCCTACTTTGAATACACAGATACAAAATGGACATTCATCTGTATACCCTTTTTTTGTTAAGTTCCATTATTTGAATATTATAGGTGTATTAACTCAGCAAAATAATCCAAAAGAGTTCAGTAGTCCATAATAGTATTGGGTGAGAAAACTTCTTAAACAGTTCTATTATATGTCTCATTTAAAAAATCAAATTCATATATAATGACATTAAAGTATATCATTGAAAAAAAACTTTTCTTTTTGTAAATTACTGTTACCAATAATGTAGAACTGTGATGGACCTGAAAAGTTACTGTGATCTTTCTTGCCAATTGTTTAATGTAATGCTTATTAGCAGACATTAAAAGGCAGATTTCAGTCATGAGGAGTCTCTTGTCCTGTGTATTTCTAAAGCACTAATGCTGTAAGGCAGCACATATTATGCACAAGGTACATGTGTGCAGTGCAACTTGAGTTTTCATTTCATTTTTTTTCTGCTAGTTAATTGTACTAAGCATTGCATTTTGAACTGTTCATATTATTTTATATTGTGCTTAACTTTTTAGATTTTAATATATTCAACAAGATAGATCATTACATTTATTATGTGTTATAATGAAGTTTTGGCTTTGACAAATTTACCTGAACTAAAATGGATTTAATACAAAGTAAAAAGATTTAACAACATTAGTTCAAATTTATAATAATGAGCCCATAAAATTTCAATAGTAGAAACTTTTCATATAAGCTATACATATAGACTTCAGATTTTATCCTGTTTTTCTCATACTGGGCTTTTCCACTTCCCAAAGTACCTATTACCTCTGGGATTTTGAACTTGTGAATCTTGTTACAAGAAGTACCACTTCTGACTTTTGTGTATGTTTCTAATTCAATATCACAATAGATTCCTTTCCTAAGATCTTAGGAAAATATATGATTAAAAGTAACTATCATGATTTAATCAATAATTACGCATTGAGTGTGTAAACCAACATAAGTGCTGTGAAATGAACTAAGGTTTGTTTTTGTCATCTATGAATACCTGACTTAATGGTGACAGATAAAATAATGCTTAAAAAGTTACCAAACAAAGCATCAAATGCTGGGTGCTAGGAAAGTGTCAGTGAAAAGTGACATACATCATGGAGGAAAGAGCAAAGCAGACTATTAAATTGAGAAGAATGACCATGATATTGTTAAATTGACCTGAAATACCAGTAATAAATAGGATTATTTGTAATGAGTGTCACAAAAGAGAGCATTTGATTCAGGAATAATAACATCTTTTGACTTAAATTGCTGTTAGCATGGCCGATTAGTTGTTCATCTCATCGAAAAAGAATCCTTACCTAGTAAAGTCCTTGTGTCTTTAAATAAAAAAGGATAGCATTCCCCATGTTTCACTAGGGTTTGATGTAAAACTAGTCAGTAAGAAATAGACTAATCAGTGAATGGAGAGGATAGTCTCCTATAGTGAGGAGCAATTCAAAGAAATATGCTTTGTATACACTAAAAGCTCCAATCATTGTGGTACAGGAAAAATTTAGCTTTAATACTTGATTGTTAAACAAATATTACATCTTCAAACACTTATTGTCATCTTCTTGGTAGAACTTCAAGATGAATTAATTCCCTTGAAATCTCTATAGATAGTAATGAGTGAAAGGAAAAGCTTTAATTTATTTAAGGATGAGATACTACAAATAGAACATTATTGTGTTAACGGGGTGACAGATGTGGAGGGACTTTTTAGGTACTATGTGATTTTAGGCAAGAATGTGGTAGAAGGCAAAATGACAACTGTCTGGTATGATTTTTAGAATTAAGGAATATTTTTCATATTAAAAATTAATGTTTAACATACTAACTAGCTCTTAGTAAGATTCAATAAAATTAATATTATATTATTTTAAAAGAAGTATCAAAATGATGATTAATATTTATTCTTCATCTATCCACATATTTGATATTTATGAAATGATTTTACTAAAATTATTAATAAAATGCATTACTATAGTTTGTGCTACTTTACATATAAGTACAAAATAGAATATTTTCTTTTTCAAGTTAAACATTTTTATGATGAATATGGAAATGAATGAGATTAAAGGCAAATAAAAATAACATATCATAGAACAACCTTAACTTATGTATGCTAATATTTGATGTGAGTTCAAGATACTGTAATTCCTTATAAATGCAACATACATTCTTTGCTACAATTATTTCTTTTTCTTTTAGCAATGTCATTGCTGTTATAAAAACATTATAAATCCACACATGTACTGCCTTTAGTGAATGTTTTTGGCACTGTTGTATTATAATATAAACATCTCAGGATTAATCCACGGTTCCTGCCTCTTAACTCCATCCTGAAACTATGCAACAGAAACCAGCATGTTCCTAGTAGTCTTCCTAGTTCATAAGACCCTCTTACCCTTTATGAGTGATTGGTACAAATAAACCAACATGATTTTGAACCAATAGACCATGCTGGGTTTCCCCATGCAGTCCATTAATACTCATCACAAACTCACTAAAGTTTACATAAAATCTCCCAAGGATAGGCCTCAGAGAGCTTCTCAATAGGTGTAGTTTCCTGGATGTGGGCACAGCTGGCATAGGCATGGAAATTCCAAGTGCATTTTCTCCTAACTTACCTGTGAAATTCTTCATCTCTATACTTTGAAATATGTCTTATGTTAAACGAGTTAACTCTGAGTTCTATGAACCAGTTAAACAAATTTCTTGGACAGAAAGGAAGGTTTGTAGGAAAGAAAGTTGATGTACAGGAGGTGGATCAACAGCATAGGGGAGCACAGTTTGACATGAGAGGTGTGCAGGACAGAAGAAGGCAGCCTTGGGCCTTCAGTCTTCCATCTGTGGGTACTGGCTCCATATGCACGCACATGACATCAGAGCTGAATGTTAGAGGACACCCAGATATTGACGTCTCTTTTTGAATTCCTTACAAACTGGTGGGGAGAAATCACAACTTTTTAGACCATAGAGATCAACTAAGTTGTGAATGCATAGCAGAATAAAATGAACTCGTGTTTCCTGCTGTCCTTGCAATGCCCACCCACGTTCTTTTTGCAGAGTCAGAATATGCATAAGTGTAAAAAAGGTGGCTGGAGCCCCTACCCCCTTGCCATGACACAAGCCAAAGTGCACTGTAATTCATATGCCGGAGCAGTATGTGACATACATGTGGGTACAAATGGGGTACCATCTTGTTTTAATCTTTCCATGAGCTAATGTGCTCCTTTTACTACTATTTCCCTCTCATGGATTCTATTTTAGTGTCTTCCCTGCACTGGGACACAGTAACCATGTGTAATTACACCAGTAATTTAAAAGAGGACCTGTCCACATTGGCTCATGGTTTTAGTCAGCCAGCTCCTGGGCAGAAAAGCATGGCGGAGGAGTCTGGAAAGAGAAGGCTTCTTTCACAGGGGCCGGGAGGTGCAGCAGGAGGGCAGAGATCAGAACCCAGCTTCACCTTTCCAGGTAAGACCCCAGTAACCTGTAACTTACCAGGCTATACCTCAGGATCAACATTTTTGCCCCTACAATTCAGCCACTTTCCAGTGGCCCCTCTGGGAACACATGAGATTTGGGGATAGCAGTCTAGATATAAGCCATGAGAGCATCCTATCAGAAAATCATGTGTGAACCCGAAGCCCTATTTCTGAGAACTATGACAATCAACCAAATCAAGATAAAATATTTCAAAGGGCAGGAGTTCAATCCCCGGTTCCAAAAAAAAAAAAAAGAAAATATTTCAATGGTCCTTATTTTCTATGTTGCTTTGTCTACTCCAGTTCCACATAAGTTCTAGAATATACTTTTGCATCTATCCATATCTCTGTCTCTATCTATATCTCTGTCTATCTATATCTCTGTCTCTATCTATATCTCTATCTGCATCTCTATCTGTATCTCCATCTATCTATCTATCTGTCTATCTATCTATCTATCTATCTATCTATCTATCTATATCTGTCTGTTGATCTATCTATCTGATACTAGGGATTGAACTCAAGACTTTGTGCTTGCCAGTCAGGCGCGTAAGCGACTCAGCCATTTCCCCAGGGTGAAGATTTAATTTTATTTTATTTTTAATAATTTTATTGAGAAATAAATAGCAATGAGACAGTTTCAAAACTGATTAGTAGGACAGTTTCAGTAATTAATACATTGCATATTGTTGCCTTAGTGGTTATACATTGTACAAGATGCAGACATAATATCCTGTCCATAGACACTATTAGAACAAATCTCTCTATTCATTGAATTAAGAGAATGTAGCTGTTATATCTATCCTAACTATTTTGTATATGCAGATACAAAATGGTCATTCATTTGTATTCCCTTTACTTGTTTAGTTTTGTCAAAGAAGGGTATTCCAATGTCATTTAAATACTGTAGGGGGGCTGGAGAGATGGCTCAGTGGTCTAAAGCACCTACTTAGAACAAGCTTGGCAAGGCATCAGGGACCGCGGTTTCAATCCCCCAGCACCACATGCCAGCCAGCCCCGCCCCCTGGTGGGCTGAGCTGGCCGCACACACACACACCACTCTCTCTCTCTCTCTCTCTCTCTCTCTCTCTCTCTCTCTCTCTCTCATAAATAAAAAAATAAAAAATAATAAATAAATAAATAAATACTGTAGGTATGTGATTGTCATTTAAATACTGTAGGTATGTGAATTCAGCAAAATATTCCAATATAGTCCAGTAATCCATAATAGTAGTGGGTTTTCAGCAGAACTGGCAATTGTCATAAGCTGTTGACTTGAACCTTTAACAGCTCAGCCTATTAATATGGCTTTACTTTTTATACTTGGTTTTTATAGTGTTCTGCTGGATGGTTAAGACCAAGATAAAGCAAGATCTATATAACAAGAAATGCCGGGCAGGGGAGATGGCTCAGTGGAATAAGTGCTTTCCTGGCAAGCACAGAAGTCTGAGTTCAATCCACAGTTCTCCTATATCCTGAGACTCACTGACCTTGAAAGGCTAGGGCCAAAATGTCAGCTGTCCTTGCAGACCTCATTTTTCTCTAATTTTTGGTCTGCTAACTTAGGTTGTTAACCCTCCAGTAGAGAAGCTTATTATTATTACCCTACAACATAGGCAGTTGAGCTTAACCTCACTATCAGTGTGAATATCAAATATCTTAGGCATAACATAGAACAGGCATTTTCTATCAAATATTGATATACTAAAATTTAAGTCCCTCCAAAATATGAAAGAAAACAATTTTTAAAAATTAAAAATATTTTTTAAAATAGGAATAAACAGTTTCATATTTTTACACAGAAATTTAGAAATCTAATCATATACATCATTGTGGAATGCCTGTCATTTTGGTCAGCTAAATACATACTACTTGTCATGACATACCAATTACTGCCATACTGTCTCTCAAGTAAATGTTCGTTTAAAAAAAGGGGGGTAATATGTGAAAATAAGAGATAAGAGAAAATAACGTCACAGGACTGTCCTGCAACAATAGGATTTAAAAAAAAAACATATTATTCTTGGTGTTATATTGAATCTATTGGTCAATTTGAGAAGAACAGAGTATTTCAGAATACTGAGAAGAATCCAAATGAATGCATTTGACCAGTTACTCCATGTATTTAATCTTTAATTTAAAAATCTACATGTTTCATATTTTTCTATCTATAAATTAGGGGCATATTTTCATATATTTAACTGTAGTTCATAGTTTTTTTAAAATAATTTCATTGAGAAACGAATAGCAATGAGGCAGCTTCAAAATGGATTACTAGCACAGTTTCAATAATTAATACATTGCATATTGTTGTCTTAGTGGTTATTCATTGTACAAGATGCAGGCATGATATCCTGTCCACAAGCACTATTAGAACAAATCTCTGTATTCATTGAATTAAGAGAATGCAGCTGTATAACTATTCTATTTGATTATACAGATACAAAATGGTCATTCACTTATATCCCCCTTTTTTGGTTAGTTTTGTCAGAGAAGGGCATTCCATTGTCATTTAAATATTGTAGGTACATGAATTCAGCAAAATATTTCAATTTAGTGCAGTAGTGCATAACAGTAGTGGGTTTTCCTAGTTTTGATACTATTAGAAATAATTTATTTTTATTATGCTAAGGATCCAATGACAGGAAATCAAGATAGCACTTTTTTTTTGGTACTAGGGATTGAACTCAGAAGACCTTATGCTTGCGAGGAAGGCATTTATGCCACTGAGCTGTCTCTCCAGCCCACCATAATTTTTGTACAGTTTATAATCTGCAATATTAATAACCACATTTAGTAGGTATACTATTTTTTAGATTACATATGATTTTCTAGAGAAAATTATATCAGCATTAGGTAGACTTAGTTTTATTTCATTTTCTCTATCTATGGTTTGTATATTTATTAATTTAATTTAACTTTTTTTTTCTTCATGCAGTACTGACGATTGAACTCAGAACCTTGCACTTGCCAGGCAAGCACTTATTCTACTGAACTGTCTCTCCAGCCTTTAATTTAACTTATTGAACTGAAAAGAAACTCTAGTGTTTAACAAAGGCAGTAGTCAATGATTCACTCATGTTCCTAGAGGTTGGTTGATTTGAGAAACAAACCATGATAAGTGATATAAAGTATATGTTTTTCAAATTTTTTATTATACTAAGGAAATTGCTTCCATAATTAACTGACAGTTGTCATTTTTAGTCAAGAATGTATGCTATAGTTTTAAAAATTAATTTTATAAAATTCTGACTTTGATCTTTTATTCCTTTCTCTGACTATTTTTATTATTATAGTTATTAACAAACAGATGTTAATTTAGAAAGCTAACAAATTACACTGTGACATTTTCATATGTATTTATAATGTTTGATAATAGCCATCTTCCTTTCTATCCCTCTAGTCCTTTCCTTTTTTCTCTTTCCAACTCCCTTTTCTTCCTTTAAAATAGCTTTTCTACTGTCCTAGTATCTTGTTTTTCATCTTTCATAGACGTAAGAATGCCTGTGCTGCTGCTTTTTCTTTACATGGCTTCTTTTTTTTTTTTAAACACAATGCTCTCTGGTAACATTAATTTCTCTAAAATGTGATTTCATTCTTTTTCTTTCTTTTTATTATCTATATATTCAGTACAGGGTCTTGCTGAGCAGCTCACACATGTAGTTATTCTCCTGTCTCAGCCTCCCCAGCACCAGGATGACAGGTGTGCGCCACCATGCCCGGTCTCAGTGACCAGGATGATGTAGCAGGGGTTCCAGGGCAGGCATAGCATGTAGTGCTGAGGATCGAACTGGGGTCTTTGTACTTGTCATGTCGGTGCTTAGATTGATGAGCTCTCTCCCAGGTCCTTCATTCTTTTTTATGACTAAATAGTTTTCCATTGAATATGTAGATATTTAAATATTAAGTGTGTGTGTGTGTGTGTGTGTGTGTGTGTGTGTGTGTTGCTTTCATTGTATTCACATAAATACTAAGAGTGATATACATGGATAATATGGTAGTTCTAATTTTAACTTTCTGAAATCCAAGTTTTACTTACTGACTGTCAAATAATCTTTCTATCAACAGTTTTATTCCTCTCAAAATTTCAATCTTATTTTACCAAAAAAGATTTTTTAAAAAAGTACTTAAAATTTATGTGGAAAAGAGAATGACACCAAATTGTCAAAGCGATTTTGAGAAAAAAATTAACAAAATTGAAAATTTCACAAACTGAATTTCAAGATATATTGTAAAGCCATAGTAACCAAACAATATTATATGGTCATCAAAAGACCTATTGTTCATTGAAATAATAGACAGACATCAGAATAAATATGTACAATTCCAGTCAATTGATTTTCTGCAAAGATACTAAGAAAACACCATAGGGAAAAGATATCATTTTAGTAAATGGTTCTGGGATAAATGGCTATCCACAGGTGAAAATATGAGAATGGATGCCTATCTTCTTCCAAATATGAAAATCAACTGAAAATTCACTGAAGATTTAAACATATTTTCCACTTGTACTTAGAGTGTGTTTCTTTTTACCCATACTGTAATCCCAGCGCTTGTTAGACTGGAAACAGGAGAATCACTAGGAGTCCAAGCTGGGTAGTGAGACCCTGATGGTCCATTGTTTTTATTTTAAACACTGAATTATTTTATTTATGTTGCTTACATTTTCATGATTATTGGTGTGATTTGTTTTCTTTCAGCTCCATTTTTACCTTTCCTTTCCCTCCTTTCCTTAGGGTGAATCCATGTGAAAGGAGTCATACATTCAGTCTTGCTTTCTGATGTAGTTGTTTTTCATTTTCTCAGCCTCACTTGGCCAAGAAAATTTATTTTTCATAACCCTTTCATTATCCTGGTAAGTTTTACAGTGAAACCTTGGACTGCTGTTTGTGCTGTTGTACAAAAGCGTGCAAGGAAAGTTGTCTCCAGGGCACAATTCATACTATTTCACATTAAATTTTCCCTCTGTCCATCTATACCTGTCTTTGGAAAGGAAATACCAACAGTCCCTTTACATGCATACTGATCCTTTTTGGAAACATAACAGTGGAACATAATGAAATGTTTTAGCTTCTAATTCTTTTTCTCAGTAACATATATAAATTTCATATACATACAAATTCAATTTCAAAGCATTCTCTCCGTGGAATGAACAGATTAAGTCCTATAGCTCTTTGTTTTTCCTGAGGGTAGCTCTCTAGCAAGTTGGTTGCTGTGCTGCCTGGGCTCTCCGATGCGCCCAAAATTAAATGTACATTCTCAATTGATAAGTTTTAATTTTTTTGCAGGGTTTACAGGGTTACACAACACAGATAGGACTCATAGTAATCCTCTGTTTTCAACCTCCTAAGCGCTGGGATTACAGGCTCACACCATGTGCAGTTTCAGTTACTGTCTCAGCACACCTTGGGGCAAGGCCAACGTGGTGCACTGGGATCCAGTATGGGTCCCTGTGTCTGCCCAAGCAGGTGTTTTAATCCACTGAGCTATCTGACCAACCCTGGATAAGTTTTGATTTTTAAATAATGTATAAAATACGTATCTAGCATTCTCATTCCCAATCCTAAGTGTTTAATTTTCTATTTTGTTTTATTTTGTTTGGATTGTTTTGATTTGGTTTTTGGCTTCTGAAAATGGGTCTCACTATGTAGTTCAGGCTGGCCCTGAACTCACTGCATAGAGTAGACCCAACTTGAACTCACTGAAATCCTCCTGTGTTATTCTCCTGAGTGCTAGGATTATAGACATGCACCACACCTGGCTAAGTGTGCAGTTATTGACTTTTCAATTTTAAACAACCCTTCTAAAACATGTAATGTTTTATTTGAATTTATGCATGAAAAATTATGCTTTGGAATATTGAAAGTATGACTATATGTTTTGATATGGTTGTCTTACCTAAAATTTTTAAAATTAATAAATATAACTAAAAACATAAAATTTTGAGAGGTTTCTAACAAATTGGAAAGTGTGTTAAGAAATTTCAGCTGTCGTTTGCAAAACTTTATACAATAACTAATATCATTTAGTCTAATTTATTTCTGAATTGTTATATTTACTCTTGATTGTATATAATGAAGCAAAAGTTGTTTATGAATTAATTGCCTATATTTATATTCATTCTTTTCTTCTTCTGAGAATGTGTTTATGTACGTAATTTGGTTATACAATTTAATGCCTGTAATTATGTGTGTCAAGTTATCTATTACATATGAAACATTTTCTAAAGTACATTTCATACATCTGACAGCTATATTTTATTCATATCTATAGAGAAAACATAAGAAAAAATAATCGCTCCTTTTATGAATAATGGATTCTTTGCTGGGTATGGTACAATCACTTAAGTGGCTTTATTCTAATTCTAATAACCTTACCTGCTGATAGAATCCAGTGAGTAAGTGTTCATTTTGTATTATCTATTTTATAAATACATATTTCTTGCATATTCAATTCTGATAGTTTTAAAGAAATATTATTTTCTGCCATGTTAAATAACTTCAAATTCTGGTTGATACAGTACCAGTTATGAACACATTCTATTTATAATGGTAACTAATGCTGAAATTAGACTAGTTAGCAAGTGTTTATGCCAACTTCTATTACTTCTCTGTGTGAAATTCTCAAAAATACTTGCATTAGCTGGGGAGATGGCTCAGTGGAATAAGCGCTTTCCTGGCAAGCGCAAGGGCCTG
>NW_004524726.1:1520413-1537182 GCF_000260255.1 Octodon degus
AAAATTATAGGAAAAAAACAAAAAAATAAAAAGAAAACCTAACCTAGACTGTAATGCTGTAATGTAGGGACACAATAGTAATTGCAATCTGAGTAACTGAATTATGAACTCCTTTGAAGTATAGAATATAAAGAAAAGATTACTTTATATAAAGCAAGAATCAGGTAAAATATTTATCTTACTGTAAAGATATCAAATATAATTAAGGATAGAAAGAATACCAAGATGATGATAATATAATGGAAGAAATCATTGTAATGAGTGGAAATATAGAATTAAGTAGAATACAGGGTAGAAAATTGAAAAATCTATCAGAGTATCTGCAATAATTCTGGTTTTATACTAAGAGAAACAGTATTCCATACTCGATTTATATTCACTACATATTTTTGTGATGATAGTACAAATGTGTGGCTCCAATAAAAATCTGAGTTCAAGACCTGTATGTCTTTCTGATATGGAAGACGGCTAAGAGTTTTAAATAAGAAAAAAAATGGTAATTAGTTTCTGCCTCTGACTAGAACATGAGTCATGTCAGGATTGAATCATTTTACTGCATTTTGTTTTATGCTAATCAATGTCAAATGTAAGGAGAGCTGTTTCAGTGCAATGCGACATCTAGCTTGAGTCAACAGTGGACTGGAACAGCCAAAACTTTTTCACAATATGAAGAGAAAATAATTGTGAGATGAGAATATTTGAAAATAAGTACTGTATGAAATAAAAAAAGACTCGGAATATTTGAATTAGATATTCTTTCAGAGAACTATTGTGTCAAAAGAAGAAAAACCATCTTTTGCAATCAACAAAATTAGGTTTGATCATGGAGTCTGGCAAGAAAAAAAGTTGGAATATCTAATGTAATGTAGAGAAAGGGAGGAACCAGTACACTGTCAGGGGAATATAAATTGGCACAACCATTAGTTAAACAGTATGGAAATTCATAAAGAAACAGCATATTAAACTTTGTTTTTATACTCAAATGAAATGATACAAGTATGTCAAAGAAATTACTGTACTCTCATTGTACTTGTATCATTCTTTATTCAGAACAGTCGAACACACATATACAGAAAAGGTATTCAACATTAAAAAGAAGGGAAATCTTGGCATTTGAGGAAATATAGATGAATGTAGCAATGGGCAATGAATTATCCCAACATAGAATGGTGACTCTAGAAACTAGAACTTGGAAACATGTACACCAGCATTCAGTCACATGATGAATAAATTATGGAGACACAATATATAGCATGGTAACCAGAGTTAATACTACTATTTTGCAGACTTAAACTTTGCTAAGAAAGTACATCAGTTTTTTAACCACATGCAAAATGTCAAATGATAGATCTGTTAAATAATATGATTGTAATGTTCATTTTACATATATCAAATAATCAAAACATATATTTTTTCCATAATTTTATTGAGAGACAAATAGCAATGAGACAGTTTCAAATCAAATTGGTGGGACAGCTTCAATAATTAACACATTGCATACTCTCTTCCTAGTGGTTATTTGCTGTACAAGATGCAGACATGATATCCTATTTATAAACACTATTCAAACAAAACCCTCTATTCATTAAGAGAATGTAACTGTATATCTATCCTAACCATTTTGAATACACAAATACAAAATGGACATTCATCTGCATCCCCTTTCTTCTTTAGTTTCATTGTTTGAATACTATAGGTGTGTTAACTCAGCAAAATATTCTAAAAGAGTCCAGCAGTCCATAATAGTATTGGGTCTTCCTCTTGATTGGCAGTGTCAGAAATTTACAACATATATTTTAAATACATATAGTTTATTTGTTAGTTGTCCCTCAGAAAAGCAAGGGAAAATAGTTATATAATTGATAAAACTAGTGAAATTTGAGGACAGTAGCTTCCACCCAGGGGTAAATGTATGTTTAGAATACAAGGTACAAGGATTTAATCCTCTGCACTGCAGAGGTTGGGGGAGGAAAAATAACTGCATTTGAAGAACTGAATAAAGTCTCTATGCATAAAGAAGTACAAGAAGAAATCAAAAATAATTTTAAAAAATTGAAAATCCATGTTCATCCTATGACAAAAACTAAAAGCAGTCTTGATTTGAAGAATGTATTGAATGTAAGGAAGAGGATACATTTGACATTTTCATCAAAAGCACAATCATTTTTGCAGCAAACACATTTTGGTTTAGGGACTAGAAGAAAAGAAAGTAGTAGAGCAATAGCTCAAATAGTTCCTTGGAGTTTTCAGTGATGTATACTTGCATAATAATAGAAATCTATTAAGGTTTCAAAGAGTAGGATCTCCTTGTGCAATAAAAACATCCCTGGAAAGTATAAATTCTCAAGTAATCAAAAACAGAGAGAGAGAGAGAGAGAGAGAGAGAGAGAGAGAGAGAGAGAGAGAGAGAGAGAGAGAGAGAGAAACAGATGCACAGAGAAAGAGAGAAGGAATTTTTTTTTTCTTTTTTTTTTTGTGGTACTGGGGATTGAACTCAGGACCCTGCGCTTGCCAGGCAAGCACTTATTCTACGTAGCTATCTCCCTGGGCCCAGGAATGGAGTATTGTTCAGCGGACTGTTGGTGACATTTGTTGAAATGAATATAAGAGATTTAAGATTAGAACTAATTATACAAATTTAAGCAGAACAAAAAATATTTATGGTTTTATGCCATATTGCAATGCCTATGTTTCTCAAAAATATACTTGATTTGTACACAATTGCACTTGAAAAAGACAAAATATGAGGCAAATAAAACCCAAACAGTATTAATAATATATCAAACAATAAAATTTTAATTTTTGTTTTATTTTTGCAATACATGAAAATGAAAATAGAGTTTTGGAAACAAGAAGAATGATCTGCCAGAATTTGAGGAAGCTGGGAGAGGTGCTATACACAGATGTTCCAAAGTAGTTTTGTTTTTTCTTAATTTTATTGAGAAACAAATAGCAATGAGACAGCTTCAAAACTGATTACTAGGACAGTTTCAATAATTAATACATTGCATATTGCTGTTTTTGTAGTGGTTATTCATAGTACAAGGTACAGACATGATATCCTGTCCAAACACTATTAGTACAAATCTTTCTTCTCACTGAATTAAGGGAAAGTAGCTGTATATCTGTCCTACCTATTTTGTATATGCAGATACAAAATAGTCCTTCATTTGTATCCCCTTTTTTGTTCAGTTTTGTCAGAGATGGGTATTCCATTGCCATTTAAATATTGTAGGTATGTGAATTCAACAAAATAATCCAATATACTCCAATAGTCCGTAGTAGTAGTAGTAGTAGGTTATCCATAGGACTGGCAATGTCAAAAATTGTAGACTTGAGCCCTTTTCATCTCAGCTTATTAATATGGCTTCATATTAATTTGGCTTCATACTTTGTAGTTTTCTTAAAATAGAGAAAAAGTCTGCTTGGTTGTATACAAGACAGCATAGTGCTTCTTTCTCCTTGACATCCTAATTCTCCTCCTGTTATTCTGTCCCCCTTGCCTAGCAAATGAGATTAAGTACTAACAAGCTCCACATTCAGAGTAACACTATTCCTTCTTGAACCAGTATCATGAGAATCAACTGATGTTGCAGAAGCATATGTTGCAGTACAACAGATTGCAACAACATAATATCAACATTTTGGGAGGAAATGGGAAGATATTTAGGATATTGTGCTATATAAACTAGCATGCATTCCCTCAGAAGCCAATAGAGGTGATCTAAAATAGTTAGGCCATAGATAATTTTAATAAACATAACCTAAATAGCTTTAGGGAAAAATCACGGTGAGTTAAGGGCAGCTACCTCTAGGTACTGCGACTCGTTGTGAACTGCCCTTGGAATCGTAAGTCCTTTGTTTTATTTTATACTGTAATGTCTATATTATTTTGATTAAAAACAAAGCAAGAAATAAAAAAGTGAATACTACTTCATCTATCAACAAAACCTCTAAATTCTAATGTAGCAGAATCACTTTACTCTAAGAGCTCTATACTTGATACAATTGGTCATTCTTTGTACTCCTATTAAAATGTTTCTGTGAAGCAAAACCGTGGATTATTTTGGAGCCCTGTCTCTAACTCTTTTGTAGTTTTATTTCACCTCTGTCTATGCGGATGTCTGATATACATAGATAGCCACTGGCCTGAAGGAAAATGTCTTGGCTTCGAGCCCCAACTTTTCAATAAGTTTTAAGCACAGTTCTCTTCTTCTAAGAGAGATTGATAACTACCACACTGCAGTACTGGAAATAGAAAATTATATCTAAATGCCAAACACATATTTATGATAAAACTCCAGAAATATTAATGATCTTCATTTCAATAATTGTTAAGTATAATTTAATTAATTTGACAAGCTAAGCAAATTTGAAATTGCTTTGGGGCTTATAGAGTGCAAAACCATGTTTAGTAAACAAAATAATATGCTCTCCTTGGGAAAATAGATGCTGTAAGATAATTTAACTCTCTGCTTCCCATAAAAAAAAAACCTCCTGTTTTTACTTAACATCACGGCATATATAATCCTTACAGATTTCACACTCAAGTCCTAAGATATGGAGGTAGCTTTCTTTTCATTTTATCCACGCTGAAGTAAAAAATCCCTGTTCACTAAATGTGTCTTTCCAATAACATTTTGTCAGCTATTCACTGTAAATGCAAAAAAGAGAGACTGGATTTGGTCATGAAAAGAAAATTAGCAGCATATAAATTTCTAATTTCTAAGAATTTCCTCCTCATAATGTTGGCCTTAGTGAGAGAAAAGGGCATGTATTTTGGGAGCATCATACTTCTTCCTGTCCTGCAGTTAATGAGGCACATGAAACATTGACTGGGGCTTGATCATGCATGCAGCGCAGGCAGCCAAGAGGAGGCATATTTTTCTCTCACAAGGAACCATCTGCAGCCAATCCCAGCAGGTTTTCCTTTAGGGCTGTAAGCAAAGGCAAGAATACAGATTGTTTCTCATTCTACACCATTCTCGTTCAGCAAAGGCAAAATGCAAGGGGAAAAGCTTAAATAAACATGTACAGATGTCTTTTTCCAGGTTATTTTCCAGATCTTGACATTAACTTGTATAATCAAGGAGAAAAACATTCTCCAAAGAAACTGTTTTTTTCATACATTAGAGGAATAGGGTCATGTGTGGAGAGATGCACATCTGTTGGGTCTTGATTTTAATCATTTCTGTGATAGATATTTCTGGACAAACAGACTCAGCCACAACCAGATGTAGCATGTCTCTCTTAATAATCTGAGCTAATTGAGTCTCCCTTTTGCCATTTACCGATTATCAACAGATACATATTAAGGCATTTTTTTCTCTCTCTTTCTAATTTTTCTTTCATCAGACTGTCAGAGAAGCCTATACTAAGAGAACAGTAAAGATAAGAATGCCCTTGTGATACTACTGTAACAGAGTGTGGATGCCAATATGGGGCTTATGTTTTTACTTTGGGTTTTCTTTTGGAGGGTACTTACTTTGTTTTTCTCCTGTGAGCAGTTGAATGAAACACAAATCAATAAATTTTATCGTGGAAACTTTTAGAGAGATTGTTGATGGGTTTTGAAAATGATTTTCCTTTTGATTAAGGGAACTAGAAGGGAGGAAGGAGAGGTAAATATTAAATGAAATGCAAACACTGCTGGAATATAGATTTTCATTGCTTTGACTGAGTGCTTGGTAGAGATGTTCACATCTACTAATCATTCTCTCAGTAGGCTGTGAAAAATTAGGAGATTACATTTCTCATAATCAAGGCTCTATTTATCAAGCACATTACTTAAGAATTTCATTGTTATTGATAACTAGCACATGTTATTCATTTATAAGTCTTGACAAAAATGATGCATTCTTGCTGAAATTGAGAAACATTCCAAAGTGAGTAACACAGCGTTTCTGTTATCAGATAATTATAATCATTCAGCGGTGAAAGAAACTACTGGGGGTGACATTACAGTTTTGTAAAAAAAACACGTAGTTGAAAATTTAATACAAATCCATGGACAGAAAAGAGCAGAATCTCTTCTTCACATAAGTTCATCAAACCTAAACAGAACAAATCTCTGAAGGTCAAGCCTATTATATCAGAGGTTAGTGTTTCAAACAAGAAAAATATCTATGTACTTGAGCATTATGTAGCAGTGTTATTGCTCAAAGAATGTTAGCAATTTTGAAATGACAATGTTGTGTCTGAATGATACACATGATGAATTTATAAACACTTGAACTGTGTTCTTTCATCTGTGAAAAAAGCAAGTATTCTTTTCACTTTAAAGAAGTTTTTTTTGAAATATGAGTGTAGTACTCCTGCATATAAAGATGAGTGCTCATTTTAAATTTATATAAAAGGCAAAAATAAAAAGGTTTGCAACAAAAAGTGAAACTAATGTCAATGGGTAATGTCTGCTATGAAATGAAAAAAAGCATGACATGATATACACTGCATTTTTATTTTTCATTTTGCAATTCCATCATCAAACTAAAGCATGTGCTTGAGTGTAGAAACAACTATATCTTATTCATTGTTTTGTTTTCGTGTCTGATCACAGGGCATGAAATATAATGACTATTTAAACAATGATTCACTGAAGAAATAGAATGTGTTAGTTATGAATGTGCACAGTGAAAGCCTCAGATTTCTATATCACACTAGCAGAATGAGCAGTATATTGGTGCAATCAATGGACAATTAAGTGTGCCACACTCTGAATTTTTTCTTTAACCTGGATGTAAATCAAGAATATGTACCCTTTCCTTAAAAGATATTTGAAGATAAAGCACACTAAGTTGCTTATGCATTTTTAAAATAACTTATAGAGCTGCTGGACCAAGGCAGAATTCCCAGAGGGTATCACTGACATTTATACACTCCATGTTCTTCCCATCACCTCCTACCACTAAAACACTCACAGACTAGAAACATTCACAGACTTTATTTTAAATGAGTAGAACATCTTTTTCCTGTCAATTATAGCCCTCGTCCTTATTAATGATTTTCCATTTATTTTTTTCTTTTTGTGTGTTTATGTTTAAACATACAAATACAATTGTAATAAATTAGGAAAATTGTACAGAAGTGTTTTTTTCAAATTCATTATGCAAATATGTGTTTAGATTGTATACTGTTCATGTGAATGAGGAAAGAAATTTTACTCAGTCTATTTAAATGGGAAAAATGCCCAAGATGTTCAATTTCATGAATGACTAGATTGGATCACTGGTGCTGATGGTTTTACCTTACATTTTCCTAGAGAGAAGGAGAAATTGCAGATGGAGTAATTTTATACTTAGATAGTTTTTGAAAACTAGGAGAATCTGTATCAGGAGATGTTTGCTTCTCTTTTGATGGCCTAAACAAAACTTGTCCAAATAAAAAAGGGATGATAATTTATTCAGGAGTGTGTTGTATACACTGAGTCAGCCATTAACCATCACTTGGACCTGACAGAGACTCAAAGAGAGATAGGAAAGCAGTAAGATTTATAATGAGATAAATGGAAGGTTTCAGATGGATCTTGCCTGAAGGTTCTTGTGGTGGTGGGGTGGAGGCAGGCTAACTAGAAGTGAGGCATTCTATATACTGCCGTTTGTACATGAAATACTCCCCATTATGGTTTGTGTCTAATTGTCCCATAAATACTCATGCAGTCATTGGGGTAGTCTCCTAGAGTTTATGACTGATTTATGATTCAATGCTGGGATTATGAATGTTAGTGTTACACCCACGCTGGGGTGAATATCCAGAATAAAGTATAAGGAAAGGAAAGAAGTTTGCTAGCAGCCACAGTTGTTGCTACTCCCTGCTGCCCTCTGCCATGCACATTCTTCCTTGGAGCCAGCTGAATATGGACTAAAACCTCAACTAACTGTGAGCTAAATAAATATTTCATTCCTTAACTTTGGGTGCTGGGTATTTTGTTTCAGAAAAGTAACTAAGACAGAATTTGGTACCAAGAAGTGGTGTGGTTGCTGTGACTTACCTGACCATGTGGTGCAAAGGCCTTTGGGAATAACTTATGGGAAGAGACAGGAAAGTTATGGAGACATTGCTCAAAAAAAGAAGAGCTAGAACGTCTTTGACTGTTCTGTATGAGAGATTCTGATCAAAGCTCAAGACCAGAATAAACCCTGCCTGTAAATACCAGGCCAGGGGGTTTTCTCCTGGGAAGGACTGCATTGCTTGTTGGACTCCAGACAATGTGTGTTATGACTTGGAAGAAAGTTTGTCTGTATTTTACTCATGTCCAGAGACTTTGTCTGAGACTGAGATTAAATGCAGAGGACTGATTAATATTACAACGGAAATTTCAAGGCAGTTGAACGTTGAAGCAGTGACATGGCTATTGTTGGGGGCTTCTATTCAGGTTTATGTTCAGAATAAAGAGCAAAGACCACAGAAGGATGATTTAAAATGTGAGTTTAGGGACAAATGATGCTCCAGTACAGCTGTGGACCACACAGATAGAGCTGAGGAGATCTCCACTGCTGAGAAGGAGCAGGAGAATAGAAAAGATGACGTGAAAGCATCACAAGGAGTAGTAGGACTCTACCCTTTGCAGCCTCAAAACTGTAAAAATGAGAGTTTGATTTGAGTAAAAAGCCACAAAGTGCCATGTCCCAGAACGGCAACAGCAGCCACACCAGCTTCCAGAATGGCAGCAGCATAGAGAATTTGTTCCTTGGACTCAGGGTCATATTGTTCAGTGATTCAGGCCCTTGACCCCTACATCCAAGAGAAGTAAGCCTGGATACTGCCTCCGCTGGCAGCAGACCTTGGCATCTACATGACATTTGTTCTAAGTGCATTAAGAATTCAGGAGTTCTGAGGTTAAGACATTTTCCACCTAGATTTCAGAAGGCCTTGGAGGCCAGGCAGTGTACCCCTGAGAGGGCAGTATGTGAAGCTGTGAGTAAAAATTCTAATATGCAGTGAAAAACCCAGAAGTTTGGAAAAGCCGGAAACATGGGTAATGTAAGAAAATATTCAAGGAGGGATAAAAGCCAGCCTCATAGAGATGTGATGAGAGCAACAGACCCCAGAATTGCCATAGAGGTGTAGCCACATGGATCTTACAATTTGCCACTTTTGTTGTGATTTTCCACATGGAGCTACAGGACTTAATGTTTGCCCCTCTCGATTTTGGACTTGCTTTGGTCCCAGTGCTTTGCATCCTGCTATTTATACCTTTGAAGTGGTAATGTTTTCCTTGTGCTATTGAGTGTTGGTAGTTTTTAATGTTTAATTTGTACATGGGTTCACAGCTAAGAGTCTGCCTTAGATCTTGGAGGATACTTGGGAATTGGACTTTTCAGCAGTGCTAGGACTTTGGCAATTCTTAGAGAGGGAGTAAAATGCTTTTTACATAAAGAGATGTCTTTGGGGGAGTCGGTGGCAGAATGTTATGGTTTATATCTAGTTGTCCCCCCAAAGCCTCATGCAGTCACTGGAGTGGCCTCTAGAGTTTGCTATTGATTTATGATTCAGTTCTAGGATAATGGGTATGAGTCTGCTCTACCCTGGGTTGGGTAGCATGAGTACAATGTAGGAAGGAAAGAGAGGCTAGCTAGTTGCTACAGCTTCTGCTCTTTCTTTGCTCTTTGCTGTTTTCAGCCACCATGAACGGCTACCCTCTGGCATGTGTTACTCTGCCTAGGACCCAGCTGAGTATTGACTTAAAGCACCACTCTTAGCTAAATAAACCTTTCCTTACTTAATTTTTGGGGGCAGGTATTTTGTACCAGCAATAGGAGAAAAGTAAGACATTCCCCAAGCATTTAAGCTTTTTTCCAGCTCTTGGTATTGTGAAGGTGGTTGGAGCTTTTAGGATTTGGTAGCAATTGAAAGAGATGGGTAACTGCTGTCCCTATATGGTGAATGACTTGGCCCAGCTACACTACATTAAACATGTTGGTCTGTCTATCCACAGGGCCAGAAGCAACAGAAGCAAAATAGCATAGCTCTAAATATCTGAAAACTTGAGGCAAGTAAATACTTTCTCTCTTCAGTTGTTTTGTCATAAAGAAGAAAATCTACCTCATACATGATGTAATTGATTAGGGTTACATAGTTTTCTTCTTTTTTTTTCCTAAATTGGAAGGAAAGATGGCAGAGAAACCTTGTTCAGTAAGTCTTGATTGACAGGGACTCATTGTTCCAAAGGTTATTGTTTATCGTCCTAGTCTCATTGCTCAAAATCACTTGATTTTCTACACATCTGGTTTATAGATGTTAAAATGGATTTCTGGACTAGTTATTATATATAGTAGAATATCTTTCCAGGCGGGGCACTAAAGAACGTGGGTGAGAAAAGCATTTTAAATTCAAGTATTTTCTCTACTGTCTGACCAGTGTTGATTTGCATAGCTGCTCCCTCGGCCTCTAGCTGTTTGCAGTGTAGGGCTACTCAGAGTTTAGTCAATTACTTATGAGACCAAAAAATGAGAATGTGAGAGTCTCTATCTGGCCTTCTCATTCTGAAACATTTTACTTTGTCAAGGGATTCATCTCTTAAGTGATAGAGGTAAGGTGATTCTTTGCTAGGTCATATCTTAAGACATAGCAAACATCAGGAAATATTTTTCTGTTTTTATGCATCAGGTTAGCCATCATAGTTTACAGAGAGCACATATATCTGGTAATGTTTAGTATTTTCAGTTGTATCAATATTTGTTTTTTAGGCAAAAAGGATCTGAGAATTTTAAAGATTGTGGTAGTGGAAAAGGAGATATATCAGGCTTGGTAATATTTGACAATAGAGAATTTCTGAACAGGAGAAGAAAACATCAACCATCAAATCATGTGCATGGTTATGAGAATAGTGGATAACATTTTTAGTTATTCTTTGCTCATGCGCTCTTCCTTGTTGGCCAAGAACAAGAAAGCAGATGAGAATCTTGATACTTTGATAAGAACAAGTCTCTGTAACACGTTTCCATTGGAAGGCTTCCACAAGCACTGCATGTGTGTAAGTCACTGAGACTCTAGACACTTAAAGCAAAGAAAGATGCTCAAAGCAAAATTCTTAAAGAAATCATTAAGAACTAGTTTACTCCAAAATATGTATTTGTAGGTTTAATCTCACTCTAAATCTCTACTTCTGCATTTCTTACCATTAAATTTCTCTCTTTATATAATATGCTCAGTATGCTTAGAAATATGCTAAGCTTTAGCACCTTATCTTCCCTTCATACAAGCAACTACTGTGAGGATTAAGTGGTTAATACATAAGAATCATCTTAAGAAATTTCATAGAGTAATGCTAAATAAATAATATCTTTTCAGGGGTTTTCTCAGGAGTGTAGAATGAAATAATTGTGCTCCTGAAGGAAACTATGCATTTTTATCAGAGCACACCTCCAGGGCTTATGTGATCTGATCCTATGAAGACTACATGTTTTCACTTCCTGGAGATATTTCACAACACCTCCAATATATATAACTGAGAGGATTTTAAAATTATTGTTATTTATAGATATGAAAATAAATTATTTCAGTTGGAGTTGCAGGTTTAATTGAGTCCCCAGAACCCCTGTGAAACAAGCAGATTTTACAAAAATATATATTTTTATTTTAAAGTAAATTACAATATTACTGACCTAAATATGACTTTTCTTTTCATTCTCCTTTTCACTGGTTTTAATATCTTACTGAATTCCTCATTCATGTGTTAAACAATTTTTGACGTATGTTCAATTAATATCTATGTGATGCCATTATAATTCCTCTAAAAATATCCTTTGACACATGTTTATCATAAAAGAAATTATACTATTATGTATCAAATAAAGTAATAAGTCTTAGTCTTTAAGTCATAATGCTTTCTCCTAACCAGTGCTATCTCTGAAAACTGTTTCTTTTATTTTATGAAATGACATGTATGTAATATATTAGCCTGGGGCATTTTAAATTACATATTCTTTTAGAGAGAGACTGTAAGAAGCCAATGGCCAAAACACGTGACCATATAATTCTGCACTTCTGCCTCGCCAACAGACTAAAAGAAAAGAAAACACACACACACACACACACACACACACACACACACACACACAATTTCTGGCGAATTTGTCCCTAATGAAAACAACTTGATAAAAACTGCTAACTTCCTTTCCTATTTTTTCCAGCTTTTCAAATTAAAAAGACAAATCTGTTTCCTGTGCAAATCATGTAAGAAGGCACAATATTACTTGGTTTGCCTATAACAACCCCTCCAATCTGAGCATGCCTAGAAACTTCCTTCCCTCAGTACCAACATGGAACTTTTTCACATCCCTGTCTTGCATTAAACTTCACTAGCAAAGTGGTCATAGAATTTTATTTCCATAGTTTACAATTTCTACCCCAGAGCCATCTCTCTAAGACTATGTAGATGATCTTCTACTTATTTCCAGAAGTTAGTGCTAATTTTTCCTACACTTTAAATATCTTCAATTTTTAAGCATGGTATCTCATACCACAGTTCTTAGTATGTCCAGCTTAAAATCAAAGTCTCCTTTCATAAGGAATCAAAAGATCTCAACCAGAGTGAAAAAAGAAAATTAATACATTTTGTGAAGCAATTTCGGTGCACACTGATTTTCACTCTATCTTGGAGTGCAATTACTACTTTTTTGCATGACTCAGTGAGAGAAAACTGTCACACATATGAAAAGTTAAATGAAATGGATTTATTGCAGCACGACACAGGCAGCAAGGGAGAATAGAAACCTAGGACTCGTGACAAGCAAGTCTGTAAAGATTAGGGGAGGTGGAGTGGGTGGATGGAAGCATCAGCCGTGCATCACTCCTGGAGGCATAGCCCAGGGACCCTACAGAGCAGCCCACTCTAGGTTTTACACAGTAGAGTTTAGGGAATTCACTGGGCTCATATGTTGAAAGCTGTCCTTTTTCTAGAGAAACTAGAAAGAAAGCCTAACCAATGATTGGGAGTCTTTTAGAGCTCTCAGGGACTCAGTGCAAACAGTGTACTCTGTCATGAGTACCATACGTTCACCACCACCAATAGGCTCCGCTGGCCTGATCCTTTCTATCTCAGTTGTCAGTATGTTCTGCCCATTCTACAGTGATTCTTGAGGGGCAGAAATTGATCAATACAGTGACCCCCAGAAATTACTCTGCATATTCTACCTCTTAGGTGACACATGGTGACCAGGCTGAAGAAGGAGGGAAGGAGCTTCCACTCAAAATTTGACTCAGACACTGTAATCGACTGGACTAGACATTTTGCTGAAAGGCTGAGACGTTAAAGGCTGCATGAGCAGCCTGTGGCACGGTGGTGGTGGCGTTTTGAAATGAGAAGCAGGAAGTGAAGGGAGTGAAAGATGCTCTTGAGGTAGGTACTGCGATGCTGGCTCCTCCACCTCTTTTCTCTGTATTTCCTCACAACCACTAGGGAAACAGGCCCTTTATGCCACAGGCTTCCAACAAACTGTCCTTCTTAACCAAAGAAGCCAAGTGATGGACTATGAACTGAAAACTCTGAAATTAGGAGCAAAAGAATATTTTTCTGTTATTAGTTGAATATATCAGGTATTTTGTCGTAGTGGTGGAGACCTGGGTATATACCAATACTAATGATGTCTTGTGTACACCAAGAACATATGAAAGGGTGTAATGTTACATAATGAAGCTTTATGAGACAATAGGTTAGTTTCCACATGGACATGAATTGAAAGAGCAAGGGATTAAAAGTTTGCATAGGCTGCTATTGTTGGTTAAAATGTACGTTAAAGATGAAGAGTCACATATGTCCTGTAGGTCACTAGAAATGGAACAACCAACCTTCTTATCACGTAGCCCAGTTGAGAGCAGGAAGAGAAAGGACTAGTGAGGCGCATCCCCTGTGTGCAGTCTTCATAGCATACATCAGATTCTATCACATACAAATGTGCTAGAATTTTCTAACACATGTTTTAAGCACAGCATGATAAAATATTTTGATGAATATTTATAGATATATTTCAGTAAATCACAATAGAGTCTTAATAAAAAAGTAAAAAAATAAGAGTCAAAATGAGGACTTTGGACTATATAATAAGCACAATGTTAAAGCCAGTTAATGGAATCAAGAATAGCATGAAAGGAGCAAAGACTGTAATAATTAATTAGAATACAACAATAGGAAATACCCAATCTGAACAACAGAAAGAAATAATAGACTAAAACTGAATGAAGAGTTATGCAAGAATCGGTGGTAGAACTGTGGCAAAAAATTGGTTCATTCTTGGCATCATAGATGTAGGAAAGAAAAACAATAATGATCAAACACACCCAAGTAAAAGTTAGGTAAAGTTTCTAAATTTAGCCAAACACAAAGCTCTACAGTTTCAAGACCTCGTCCAAGTCTCAAACAGAATAAACCAAAAGAAAGAGACAAGAAGATAGTTTACAAACCACTGAAATGATCCTTCTGTTTTCAGCTTTTCAAGCACTGAGATTACAGGCCCAAGCCACCATGTCCAGTCTGAACATGCCCCAGGGGCAGGGCCAGCAGGGCATGCCAGGCATCAAACCCAGGCCTGTCTTAGCAGGCATTTATTCTGCTGAGCTCTTTGGCTGGTTCTTCAATAGAAACTGATATTTTGTCACTATTATTGTATTCACATTATCAAAAATATGTTTTTTCTGCTTCTTAACTTTCCTTTATTTTTAAATTAATTTTAAGTTTCTCTTCTTGTTTCTGAACAATCTCAAATGAAATACTTTGTCTTTCCATTTCATTTTACTAATTTTTTCAGATAAATGAGCTTTTGTTCTTTTAAAACTTCCAGAAGACTTTTTTTATTTTATGTATTTGGTACAGGGTCTCACTATGCATCTCAGATTCTTAGTGATCCTCATGTTTCAGTGTCCCCAGCACTGGACTTACAGGAATGTGCCACCACACTCGGTTTCAGGGCATAGCACTGCAGGTCTGGAACAGGCTGGCATGGTATGTGGTACCAGGGATTAAAACCAGGCCCTTGCACTGCCAGGCAAGCACTTAGACCACAGAGCCATCTCCCTGGCCTCCAGTGGACGTTAGGAATTTAATAAAATTAGTAATTCCATAATATAAAAAATACTCATTGTAAAATTCCTAGTAAATACCTAGAAATACCTGGTTTCATGTTTCCATTTTTCAAAGATTTCTTAAACAAGAATATTTCATTTTAATCAATAAGGATTTAAATAAAATCTATATACAGTGAGTATATTTTAAAATAACTTTAATGTTCAGCCCAATATCATGATACTTTCCTTTAAACTTTGACTAATTTGTTCTCTAATTGGTTTTCTTTTTCTTTCTAAATTTTTCATTAACATGTATTAATTGTACATATTAATGTGCTTCAGTGTGATATTTCAATACTGGCCTACAGTTTGCACCGATAAAATCTAGTCCCCTCCCTAATATCTAGTAAATGACTATTTCACATTCCGATTGACTTTAACTTCCAACATACAGTACTTGCCTTTCTGTATTGCTAATAGCTTTAACATAATATCTTCCAGCTCCAGTTATTTGGCTTCATATGACAGGATTTCATTCTCCTTTTGACTCCATACTATTCCCTTATGTATTCTGTTGAAGGTATTCTGTTATTTGTACATATGCCACATTTTCTATATCCACACATCTACTCTTGTCCACTGTCCTTTTTACTCTTCTCTCATTGCTGGGACAAATATCCGACACTCAAAACGGAGGAAAGAAAGGTTTATTTAGCTCACCACTGTGGGAGGTTTTAGACCATTCTCAGCTGGCTCCAAGGCAGAGGGGCACATGGCAGACAGCAATGCTTCGTGGTGGCAGCAAAGAGCAAGAGAGCAAAGCAGAGGAGTAGCAGCAACAGTGGATACGGAGAAGTCTGTCTCCCTTAAGTTGCCAGGCTGGGTGTAGAACTCACACCCATAATCTCAGCAGCACTCACACCCATAATCCCAGTGGATCATGAGTCAATCACAAACTCTGGAAATCCACCCCATGACTGTAGGAGGTTTTGGGGGAACAACTAGACACAAAGCATAACATCCACCTAGACTGATTCTTCCTTCAGTATTGTGAATAGTGTCTACAATAAACCTATATGTGTAATTGCTTCTTTGTCGTACTGATCTGATTTCCTTTGTTTTACATCCAGGAGTGGTAGAGAAAACTAGATGCCAGATATATATTGCTTTGTTGGGTAACTTTCATGCTTCCACAACTTTCCCAAATGTTTATATTAACTTACAGCATAATCAGGGCCCAGAAGATAGCTCAGTGACTTAAGTGCTTGCCTGGTGCTGAGTTCAACCCCTACTAACAAACAAACAAACAAACAAACAAAAATCATAGTGTTTCAATTATATACTTACATTTCTTGTAATTTAATCTTCTAGTTCTGACACTTTGGGTGTGAAAGGTGTGTTATAGCCAGAGAACAAGTGGCACTGGTAGAAATGGCACTCGTATCTTTTAGGTGTACTTGAACTACCTATATCTTTAACTTTTTGTTGATGTTGTAGCTTTCAGAAGAAATAATTTCCCCCTTAAGCTAATGACAGAAATAGTTAGCAAGAGATTACTCTTTGGCTCAACTGCTCTGGATCTGCTTCAAAGCAGATATAGATGATGAGATTCCACCCTTCAGTTTAAAATTAGGAGGATGAAATCTTTCTGGGGCAATGAGACATGCGAGAGCTGTATGACTGTCTCATTTTCCCTGCACCAGCTAGTGGGGAGAAATGGCTTGGTTGGTGAGTGCTGACCTCCTCGTCCTCGTCCTCGTCCTCGTCCT
>NW_004524726.1:1537307-1544305 GCF_000260255.1 Octodon degus
CTCCTGCTCCTCCTCGTCCTCCTCCTCGTCCTCCTCCTCCTCCTCCTCCTCCTCCTCTTCCTCCTGCTGTTTACTTCCTTTTGATCCCTCTTCCCATCCCAGTGCATCAGCACAGTTTCTTCAGCATCCTCCTGGCTCTTTGGGAGCCCTCCCTGGTCATCACCCTGCCATTCTCCATTACAACATGAGTGTGACAAGGCAGGCTGCATTTTGCCCCCATCCTCCTATGACTTCAGATGGCACTGTTGCCTTTTGGAGGAAGACAGGGGTCAGCCTAGAGTGACTAGGATCAGGAAGGCGGAGAACCAGGGCCCTTTGTCTGCATACTCAACATTTGTTACAAGCTTCCCACCCAGATTCTCATTGCAGCAAGGCTGCAGGCTGTCACATTAGCAGCATTCTCCAGCCACTTCTCTGGCTTCTAGCTTAGGAGGGCTCTTTCTCATGTGTTGGCCTGTGCTACGTGTCCCACATGGTCTTCTAAGATAAAAACTCACTTTGGTGTTCCTGAAAATAACAAAGGATACCATTCAGTCTTTTTTCTTTTATTCTCAGGGATCTTCACTGCTCTTCTACATTTCTAAAGTAGTTACAAAATACAGTTTTTTCTTGTCTTGTGTTGTTAGACAACAAAAGAATAAATAAAATAGAAATAAAGATGATTCTTGCCATTTCTACTATATTAATTGAGCTTCCAAAATGTTAACATAACATTGCATCATTGCTTCTTCATTGATTAGCAGGTATGTGTCTATAAGGAATATCTTTTATAACTATTTGATCATCCTAAAATAATCATAACTTTATATACCATTCTCTAGATTGTTTTTCTTTTCAGAGATAGCATGACCTCTCACATTGAAATATTTTATGTGTTTAAAATAATTACATTTTAGTCCCAACTACTGCTCAACTGGGCAGCCCACAACAAACTACCCAATTTGGCTTTTGCACCATTTTGACATGATATGTGTAAATTTTGGTTAGAAATTGGATACGATATAACCCTTAAAGTACTCAGTGGATTAATCCACCTATGAGCAGGACATTTGGTCATTGAGATGTAGCAGAAATATGAGATGGGTCCTAGTTGTAAGGAGTGGGTTGTGGGACCTCAAGAGCAGGCCCAGATCTGAGCTGCTGGCCCCTCTGCTCTCGCCCTACCCTACCCTTCTCTTGCTTCTCTTCCCCTGAGATAAGCAGCTTTCCTTGGACAGAGTCCTGCATCAAGACTCCACAGGCCTAAAAGTAATGGAACTGCCCTTGAAAATTAAAGACAAAAATGTGTCTTTCTTGTGTAGTTGTTTTTTCCCAGCAAATGGATTCCAACAAAAAGGTGATTCATATATCTCCCATACTCCTTACTCTTGAAATGGAAAGATATTCTGAAATTATTTACATATCATTTCTTAACCTTTTCGCTAAGATCAAGTGTATTTGCACATTTCCTTTCTTATCTGAAATCAAAAGATTCTTAGTTTCCTTAATAAGAAATAATATTTTGATAATACAACATACACTCCAAGGGTACTCATTCTTCCATTGGCAAAGTTTCTTGCCTGCTTCAGTGAACTGTTAGAAACATATAATGAGGGGAAAGGCAAATAATGAATTTAAATAGAACACATTAATATAAATTTAGGATATTATATATAACCAGTATATTCGTCTTTCCACACTAGACACAAATAATTACTTCCATGTTCTCTCTCTCTCTCTCTCTCTCTCTCTCTCTCTCTCTCTCTCTCTCTCTCTCTCTCTCTCTCTCTCTCTCTCTCTCTCTCTCTCTCCCCCCCCCCCCCCGGGAATCAAACTCATGACTTCATAATTGGCAGACAGGTGCTGGGCCACTGAGCTACATCCCCAGCCCACTTCTATGCTATCTAAAACCAAAAAAAATTGCAAAATTATACTGACAAAGACATACTTATATTTTTTTATCATTTTAAATTTTTTAATGTATTTATTACAGGGTCTCACTATGCAGCTGGAACTTGTAGAGATCCTCCAGTATTCAGCCTCCCCAATGCTGGGGTTACAGCTATGACCACCATGCCTGGATTTAGATGCCAGCTCAGAGTCAGCCAGGAGTGTGACTGGCATGGCTAATGGTCCCAAGGATCAAACCCTGGTCCCTGCACTTGCCTAAGCAAGCACTTAGTCCACTGATATATGTGCTTCATTTTTCAAAATAAACTTCAACTCAGATGCTGATGAATTGGCGTAAAGCATTTCTAAACTATTATCATTTCACTAATGACTCTTGTAAAGAACATACAATGATCTTCTATAGATTATTTCAGATGTATGAAGCAGAAAGTTTCATAATCCTTTCAAGCACTATAGTAACCTAATAAAGAAACTTTATGTTCATTAGGAAATCTCATTAAGTTTGACTAATTTGTTATCTTCAAGTAGTTTAGGACTTGCAAATTTATTTCAAGTGCAACAGAATTTGCAATTATATTATAACTTTCAGTTACTTACTTCTCCCATATGAATACTAGTGTATTTTTTCAAAATAGACATCTTCCTCATATTATAAACATGCTATCCTTTAAAATATAGAAGAGATGTTTAGGAATTCTTGAGGATATTTGCATGGAAAATATTAATTTCTCCTGATATCTATAATATTACTTTATGTATGATAATTGGTAAATTTAATATAAATAGTCCAGATTATAATGTTTTTTAAAAAAATGTAAATTTTCAATTATTTCAGTTACTTTTCAAAAGCAGAAATAGTATAAAGAAAACCTAATTTGACTTTTCTAAAAATATTTTCAGAGAGTTGTATAAATTATTTAAGATGACTATAGCAAAGAAAATTGGATAATTCTTTTTTTCTTAAAAGTGCATACAAGTTAAAGAGACAGAGCTCTTTTCCAGTTGTGATTCCTTTCTACCACAATGCAACCCTTTCCTACACCAACACTTTAAACTGTAAGCACCTCTGAAAACCTGAAATTTTTAAATATGCAAATAAGGGTGAAAAATATAAAATGAAATTTATTTTTCCAATTTATACAACCAGTTCAAATCTTACATGACTGCTTCATAATCATTAAATAGAAAGAGAACTCTTATAGTAGTGCAAACAGCCTGAAAGACCAAGAAAGTTGAGAAGATGTGTATTGTCTAATCATCATGACTTAAAATCTAGTCATGACCAAAGAACTCTATCAGCAAACTAGAGATGTAGAAGTAATTAGAATAAGACCCAAAGTTTTGGTCATATTTCTTTTAATAAATTTCACTAAGAAATAGTCATGACACACATTGTACTTTAGAAAATATTACAGTTTATCTTCTCAGTAGGCTTGCATAAAAGCGAACTCTTTCTAGTCTTGGCTAGTGATTCTGCAATCAAGTTTACACAGTTTTGTATGAAAGTCTATAAGAATGAATTCCAGAGTCTTTTAGAAACTACACATAATCTAAATGCTGTATGGAAAATGTTCTTGGGTAATTGGACAGGTGATAGAAGCAAAACTTGTATGATCATACAATATGCAGCATTGCTGACTTGAAATTGGATATCAGTTTCTTAATATACCTGTCACAAATACCGTGGAATTATGTTAAACTGATTATGTTACAGCAAATTATAATTTGATATTAATAAATAGTAAGTATTCCTTTAATGTATGATTCATAAAATCAGGAAATATTTTGTCAGCAAGCTTTATAAAATTACTGTATCTAAGATAATGATAGCAAACAATATTGTATAATTCATTCCTTGATATATTTAAAATTTGGAAACAGCTTGAATTGTTTGCCTACATATTTATAAATAAAATTTCAGATATAGTGATATAGCTGATAGAAAAAGAATGATTCCATGGTGTAAGAACATGACCTTAATCAAGAAGTTTCACCCCATGATTCTCTGAAGAAGTCTGGGTACTGAAGGATGACGCTCCCCCTGGGTTCAGCCTGTTCACTGTCTCAAAGTGCTCGGAGTTGGCATTTAGCTCAATGTGGAGCAAGAATAGACAGACTGCTATGCTCCTGTTCTGTTCAACAGCCTCACCACAAAGGACAAGTTCAACCTGGTGCAGGGTTTTGTGCTTGTCAGAATAGAAACCTACAAAAACATAGACAAATGTCATCATGAAAGCAGATATAGAACCTGTAACCTTCGTAGACAGGGCTTTGGAAAAAAAGTCACAGGTTGCTGCCTTTTGACATCTCCCCACAAATTGGCCATGAAAGCTGTTACCATGGTGATTTTACATCAAGCCATGACCTCTAATTCTCTTAGCTTTCCAGATTCATCTTCCCATTTGATATAACCTTCGAGATGCATGTTAGTATGCATAATGTGATATTTGGTTGACAGGGTTTCATTAAACTCATTTTGATTATCCCAGTTAAAGAAATAGGGGCTAGAAATAGCTTGGTGATTTCAGTGTGAAAAAACAAAATGACTAAAAAAATTGACCAATGGTTTCAGACTTATTCAAAATTGCTGCAAGATCTTAAGCATTTCAGATCCCCTGTCTACAATCAGGCCTGAGTTTTATTACCAATGCTTTTGTATCTCTCTCGCACATGTATCTTTTCTATACAGAAAATTAAAAGAGCTTCTGCATTTCTCAGTAATTTCTTTCCTCTAGGAGATTAAGTACATATTTGTTGACTTAAATTCTTTTGAATAACAACATGTTACCTACTGAAAGAAAAATAATAAAAATAATCAAACTGATAATAATTGTGTTCATTAAATTAGAACAATGAACTATGCCATGAAATAGAATGCATTGACTTAAATCAAGTAATCATATGTGTCTGAGAAAGTTGTAAGTTTCAAATGCACCTTTCTTATAAAAGAATGTGTCTCATCCCCAAGCTAAAAATAATAACAGTGAATAAAATGATCAAAATGAAAATTAAAAGCAATTAGGTAACTGCAAAATAGCATAGTTTCTGACAATGTAGTACAAGGTAATCCTGTCTAATCGCTGTATGAGATTGAAAGTAAGGGGCTTATAACCTCATTTTAGAAGGTTTTGGATAGTCAGAAGTTTGCGTATTATATTTGAAACCAAAGCATAGAATTGTGTTGTATGAGTTCATTTACTTGCTTGTAATTTTTGACATGCTGTTTCCTTACAAACCATTTCACACCATTAATTGCACATTTTCTGCAGCAATATTTAGGATCATTGTAGACTCTGCACAAAAAATTCAATGAAGCAGCTCCTAGGATTTTGTTGTGTAAAAGGAGCCCCGCAAAAGCCTAACTGTAAAAAAAAAAAAAATGATAGTCATTTTCTATTTTGCAAGATAGTGATTTTTCCTTTTTCATGAGCTTGAACTTAGAAGCTTCCACATGCTACCATCCACTGTGCCACTAAGACACGCCCTCACCACAGCCGACCCTTAGACTGCACCAGTGAGCTTCTCTTTCAGTGTAGCGTGTGACTGTTCCAACAGAGCACCACACAGTTGTTTTGTAAGTGAGGAAGTATAATCTCATGGTGAGTCATGTTATTAACAAAAATGTGTTGAATTAACAAAATACCTTATTTCTCCAGGAGGTTACCACAGAATAGAGAAAGGATGACATACATGTCACTCAGCAGAAAAGAAAAATACTCTTTCCAATTGCTTTTTTTTTTCGTATTATAATGAAGGGTATACAGGGTGTTCAGGGTCTCACTACTAGATCAGACTTGTAGTGATCTGCCTATTTACAGCCTCCCAGGAGCTGGGATTACAGGCCTGTTCCACCACGCCTAGTCTCAATTGCTGTCTCGCTGTGCTCCTGGGGCAGGACTGGCACAGCACACCTGAGGATAGAACCCCCCGCCCCTGCACCTGCTTGCAGGCCCTTTAGTCTGCTGAGCTATTTGACTGGTCTCCTTTTTTTTATTAATTTTATTGAGAAACAAATAACAATGAGACAGTTTCAAAACCAACTAATAGGACAGTTTCAATAATTAATACATTGGGGGCTGGGGAGATGGCTCAGTGGAATAAGCGCTTCCCTGGCAGCTAAAGGACCTGAGTTCAATCCTCAGTTCCAAAAAAAAAAAAAATACATTGTATATTGTTGTCTTCATGGTGGTTATTCATAGTACAATATGCAGACATGATATCCTGTCCAAACAACATTAGTACAAATCTTTCTTCTCATTGAATTAAGAGAAAGCAGCCCGGCACCATCCCTCCAAGGTCAGTGAGGACCCAAGACACAAAAGAGCCTGCACTGAAACATCCTGCAACTCAGTGATGTCCCAAATCCTTTGATCAAGGAGACCATGGGGCCACAGAGAAAAGTGATGGGTGATGCAGAATATGTCCAGGGAGAGTCGTATGGAGAGAAAACCTTCTGCCAGGCCCTCACAGAGAGCAAATTGGTCAAGCAATGGCAGAGACTCACCCACAAGGCAAACACTGAGAAAGGACTCAGAAACCAAAGCACAGGGCCCCAGGCCAAACAGTGAGGGTACCTGACTGACTCCATCAGACACAAAAGTTACACTTCCCACCATATAGGTCTTGCTCCATCCTGGTCTCAACTATCCAGCGGAAAAGCATAACAAGATATGAAAAGCAAAGTCATATCAACACGCTGAGCTGTAAAGGGCCCAAGCCAACAAGCCAATGACTACTGACATTGCCACCCCCATGGACAACCCACCACCACCATGGACCACTGCTGATAGCTGTGAACTGAGCAACTGCACTGAAGACATGTGTAATAGTAGAGTCATGCTTGGAATGCTTGTCATTCTGGTCTTCTAAATATGTACTGCTTCTCATGATATATCAATTACTGCCATACTGTCTCTCAAAAAGGACTTTCAGCCCACTTTAGGACCACAAATTGAGGGACATTTTGTTTTGTTTTATCTTCTTGTTTTCTTGGTTGCAAATTGGTATAAATAGCAATGGTTCTTAAAACTTACTGTACTTGTGGATTGCCTGTGAATCTCTCTGAAGCACAATGACTTGGATTAAGCCTGAGATTCTATATTCCTATT
>NW_004524726.1:1545115-1587664 GCF_000260255.1 Octodon degus
TAAAGAAGAAACAGGGAATATGAAACTCACCAGGTTAAAGGAATGAATGATGAATTTCAGATCTCTTACTCTCTCCTCTCTAGATATACCTAAAGAAGAATTCCCTGCTATGTTTTATAACTGCTTTGGCCACAAAACTGATGTGGTATGATAACACACACTAAAATAGGAGAGTTAGGGCCAGAGAGATAGGTCAGTGGTCTAAGCACCTGCCTGGCAAGTGCAAGGACCCAGGTTCGATTTCCAGTACCGATGCAGGGCCAGCCCTGCCCAGGTGTGCAAACTGGCCACAGAGATGGGGCATGGTGGTGCACACCTGTAATCCCAGCTCTGGGGAGGCTAAAACAGGAGGATAACTATGATTCTGAGCTGTGTAGTGACACCCTGTACCAAACAAATAAAATTAAAAATAAATAAATAAACAAATAAATAAGAAAGAAGGAAATAAAGTCTGCAGTGAGTTTGATTGTGCATTTAGGTATCCATCTAGTTTTGTGTCAAACTCAATCAGTTTGGTCATAGTAAAAATAGATACAGCATGATGCTACCTCTGGCCTTACATGTAGTTCTTATAACTCCAGTTCTTGATGGTGTGACTGAATTTATCTTTCTACTATTCACCGTAACTGATGAAATGAGATTTCTTGGTGGGAATTTTGTTTTAAATAAGCTCTAAAAAAAGAGGTGGTATTTAGTCTTGGCAGATGTGAATATCTGTCCTTCATGTATGGCACGCTGAGATGCTGGTAAGGCACATGCCATGTGAGCCACTACGTCACACTAAGTGACATTTCTATGTGACAAAAACACCTAGTGTCATCTTTCCTCAAACCAAAAAAGTGTATGGACGGTCAGTGACAGGGAACAAATACTAACCATGGAAATCTCAAATAGTTTCTTCTGAAACTGTTCTTTATGGATTTTTGTATTAAATTTAAAGGATGTAAATGTTCCTTACAAATTCATTTTTCTGATGTATTTTGTGAAACATTCTGAATATTCATTTTTCAATATTTAAATTACATAAATACTGGTCTTTTTATGGCAATGTTAGTGTTTCTTTTCTAGTGATAGTTTAAAAACATGAAACAACAAATTATTAGAACAATAACAAAAATCTTAGTTATATACCTTTTAAGTTGATTTAACACAATTGTTTCACTGTACAAAATACTGAAAAGTTTTAAACAGGGACAAAAAGTCACAGAACTGCATATTCAGGTTATCATCAAAAATAAGCATTCTGCACTAAATGAAGATTATACGTGATACAAGCCTGCCATCTACTGACTGCACAGGCACAGAAGTGTCCTCAAGGACAGAAATGGATGTGCCCCTGTTTGGTCCCTCTTCAAATACATACATTTGAAGCAAAAAAGAAAAGAAGGAGGAAAAAAAGAAGGAAGGAAGGGGAAAATTATATGTACATTTTTTCAGGTAATAATAACTTCCTCAGGCGAAAACTTTTTTAAAAGATAGATTAGTAGCCTAATAAACTTGCTAAACACAATATGAATTGTTTCCCCAAGTTTTCCAAGTGTTCTCTTCATTATTTTCATAATTACTCAATCTGCAAAGAATCATACCTAAGGAAATACGGTGTCTAACAAGACTTCATATTATCTCCCTAGTGAAAGAAACTGAAAGAGTAAATAAATCCAGAAAGTACAATAGATACTGTGAAAGGGAAAGCAACTGCTCAAAAGGAAATAACAACTGGGATAGAGGGAGGGGAAAGATGGAAGGAAGGGAGAAAAATGTGTGTGTGTGTGTGTGTGTGTGTGTGTGTGTGTGTGTGTACATATATGTATATACACACACATACACAAGACAACTAAGGTAATTGTACTACTAATTTCTGTCGGTTTATTGAAAGCAACAGTTTATGCTAAATAGTTTGATCAATTTTGCATACCTGTATCTGTTAATCTGAAAAACTATATTGAAGATAATAATATGTGATATAGCAGTCATTGTGAATTTCCTACATATTGTTTTGACATTCTGTATTGTTTCTTTATTCTCTTTCAAATAAAAAAGAATGAATAATTTTAAATTTCCTAAGTACATGTAGCATGAAGAGAAAAACATTGTTAGCTATTATAAAACTTTAAGCTCATATAAGACCAAATACAGATTGTATTATAAAATATCTGAACAATGCAATAAAGTTTGCTAGACAAAAATATAAATGACTATCATTTATGGAACTACACATGTTTTAAAATATGTCTACATTTGTGAAAAATATCAGAAGCTTGTGCATTGTGTCATTCTAGTTGTGTAAAATTTTGCTATTTGGATTTGTAAGAAAATTCAAAATATGTATTTCTATGTCAATATCATCTATTACATTTAATGTTCACAGAAAATTCTACCTTCATATATACACTGGAATTACATTTATATGCAATAACATGTATATTTTGATATTAGTCTATTATTTTGTAATAAAAATTTAAATTAATTGTCATCCATCCAATCACTTTGTACTTATATCCTTTTGTCATCAACCTTACTATCAAATTTATGAAATGTTTAAATACATTTTACTAAACATTTCTTCAAAATGAGACTTTCAGAATCATTTATAGGTAAAAGATTTTCTTTCATAATATAACATTTCATTTTAGTTTTTAATATCATACTAAAATGATAACTCTTTAGAAGTGTATACTATACTAAGGACAAATGGAACAAAATAATATAGAGTATATTAAATATATAAGTAGTTTTTAAATTGATCAAAAACTAAAGAAAGCAAATCGCTCTAACTCTTAACTTGTGACCATTCTTTATTATTAAACTAAGTCAAGACATACCTAGTCTTAAAAACTGAAGAATGGTAACACTTTCTATTTTTAGTGTGTTTCTATACTTATGAATGATGTAGGATTTGGGCCATGAACTAAATTTTAAAATTTTTGAAGATTATAGTAAGCTATTAGGACTTGATTCAGTAGGAACTATGAATGCGGAAGTATACATTTTAAAATACTTAATTTTATTGTCCATACATTGTATACCTTTTAATTTTGTGTATTCACTTTAATGTATGCAGATTTTATAGAATTGCAAATTAATAGTAAGACAATAAGTAATATGTATCTTGTAATTACTTAACTAGATTTCAAAATGACCCAAAAACTGTAAGTAGTAAAAATTTCTACAAATAGAAAAATCTTAAATATACATATATATATAATATTGTCCTGAATATTGTAAAGATGTTAAGCAAATAATTTTCATACTCTTGAATTTAACATAGAATGTGGTTTAAGGTCCCAGGAGAACAAAAAAATAGAAACAGATGGAAAAATGTATTACTATAAGTGCCATGGCTGTTCATAACTTGTAAAATTTCCATGGTAAACTTGATGCGAAAGAGAAATCCATCTGTACCTTATGGAATTAATTAGCAATTGATTTAGAGCAACAGAAAGTGCATGCCTGCTGTTGTGATTTTAAAGTGTAGTCTTCAGGGACTAAGTATGAAAAGTAAGTCAGAAGATCCCACTTAAAAGAGCTAACTCAATTGTTTTTAGCTTCTAGTTGGAAACTCTTAATGATAACGTATTAGTGTAACAAAATGAAAAGCACCTAAAATAAAATAGTTCCTAATGCTATCTGAATTCAGTAAACGCCCAGTGCCATGAAATTATAATACAATGTATCCTAAGGAGAGACAAGGAATGCCAGTGGATAAGCTGATACGTTAACTGATGAGACTGTCTAAATATACAAGAATGAGATTTAGGGCGGAAGCATACCAGGTGAAAGATACTCAAATTTTGTGTTAAGTCATATTACTCTTAGTAGTGATTATTCAGGTAAGGTGTATCATACGTACAGGGAGATACCCAGTAAACATATTTCCACTCAACGAAATAATTTTTTTCTTATTAGTTAATATCAAATGTACAAATAATTCAAGTATTTCGAAGAAAAATGGCTAACATGGAAAGAGTACTATTAGTGGTAGTCACTGAGGCTAGTCAGTTTTAAACCAGAAGGAAAATTACTATAAGGAAACATAACATGCTCATATACATCTTATATTTTGGTAAAATATGCATGAAAATTGTGTTTCATTCTTCACCTTAAGTAATCTCCTAAATTTGTATAGACTTTGAATCCTACAAAACCAGAACTTGCTTTTGAGTAAGATGTAAAGAGTTACCTCATTTAACAATTAGCTTCTAATTCTTTTTTCTTTTGAGATGAAGTCTTAGATTCCTGGATTTCAAATATACTTAAAATCTTTCATGTTAACTGCACTTTATGACTGAATCTGTATTCTTATTTTCTTACGATATTCTAGATTGAATCCAGGGCTTTGTGAATGTTAAGGGATCGCAATACCATTGAGCTAATTCCAAGCCCTGAATCACTTAAAAAATTTTCCTATTTTATTATACTGCATCTAAAATGTTGCCAAAGTTGACAATGTGGTTAATTTGCAAGAACTTTAGTGTGGGTTTTGGCATATTTTCTATATAAACTGATATCAAATGATATATAGGAGATCTATGAAATAACATTTCACATGTTTCTACCATTCTTTCATCCAAATTTGACATAAAACATATTCACATTTTAGCATTTTTATAAGAAGATCACAGCATTACATCTTGTTTGGGCCATGAGAATGCACAGGAGACATAAATGGTGTAGGTTTTTTTAATGTTTTGTGCAGGGTTTCATTATGCTGCTCAGACTCATAGTGGTCCCATAAATGGTTTAATGTTTGTGTATCACAAGCACACACTGTGTGCAGTTTACTAATTGTTTTTTATATGGCTGAAATATTGACCAGTTGAATATATTCATTTGTGTTCACGCATTAATAATTTATGGAACATACCCTTTGTTCACCATTATATACCAGACCAAGTGGAAAAAATATCAGGCCCTAAATGTCCTGCAATCTAGCTGCAAAAATAAAACATGAGTAATTTTACAGCAAAACCTAACAATTTTTATTTTCTTAAGAAAAACAGAAACAGCATGTCCATGATGAGAAGTTGCATGTAAAATGTTCAGAAACAGTAAGGCCTCACACTTTATTGTAATTTTTTCTACTCTGTTAATATGAACTAAGTACTTAAAGATGTTGAAAATTAAAAATAGCCAGATGCCTTATTATGCTATTTTAATTGTCTTTGAGAAAGGGGCCTGGGAGATAGCTCATAGAATAAGCGCCTGGCTGTCTTCAAGACAGCAAGGACTTTGTCTAAATGATTATTTCTTTTTACTGTTTGTTTATAGTTTAACTAGAAAAGCTATATGAAGGCACTGAGTTAGACCTAAGTTTAAGTCAAAGATACATTATGGGCCCTCACTCAAGTGGCTCGGATAAGGGTAACACCAGGCCTTCTCTGTTCCCAGGACGTTCATACTTGTATCAGCAGTCCACGTCTCATGCACCCACTCGAGTGTTTGGTCATCGATTAAAAACTAGCTTTGACCTTTCACTCTCATTGCTGCAGGATGGTGATCCTCCCTCCAGCTTCTAGGCCCCATTCCAGATGAAGGAAGTGGTAAAAGTTCTTTCACTGGAAGTCTGACTTTTTTATCTAGGAGGTTAAAAGTGCGCTTACAATTCAATGGCCTAAACTATTTTTACAATTTACTTCTAGCTTGAAAATGGCAGAAGTAAAGCATTTTGCTTTTCACTCTCTATGGTAGAGAAAAGGAAGGTAAAGGGTAGCTTGAGTTGGGAGATGAAATAGAGTGTATTTTATGATGGTCTCAAAGTAGACTGAAAAAAAAAATATCTTATTGTGAAAGCACTTTTAAAGCTTTTCAACCTAACCTAAAAGCTATTGTATAAAAAAATATGGCTGCTGCCATATGTAGCCTCTTTCACATTCTTTAATTTTTAATTATCTTTACTCTGTGTTTATTATCTGGCTTCTTTCTTCCTGCTCATTTTTGTATGAAAATCTCAAAACAAGTTATACTGTATTGAAGTCATTCGATATACTTTCTGTTTTGCATGTCCTTCATAATAGGTGGAGTTATATGTAGTAGTAGTTGCTGAGAATGGGTGTCACAGTGGTTTTGGAGTTATGTGGAGAGTACTCTGGAATGAATCGACATTATATACATTTAAATCAGGACTGGCCAAATAGCTCAGTGGATGAAAGCAGGCTCAGGGGCCAGGGGTTTGATCTCCTGTCCTGCCTTGCCGGCTCTGCCCCTGGGGCATGCTGGGACAGCATTTGAGACTGGGCATGATGGCGCATGCCTGTAATACCAGCTCCTGGGATGCTGTAAACAGGCGGATCACTATAAGTCCATTCTAGTAGTGAGACCCTCAATACACTGTAAACCCTTCCCTAAAATACAGAAAAAAAAGAATATATACATTTAAATCATATGGACTTCATGCCACAAATTGTTCTATTTCATTAATATAAACTCACAAGTTTCTTTAAACTATTATTTCCCCCATTTTATAAGTTTAAAAAATCAGGCACAGAATTTGCGTAAATTTCCCAAAGCAACATAATGATTGGTAGACTGGGACAGAAGACATCTGCTGCAGAAGGCTCTTGTGATGCTAAATTCTGTTTCCTAGAAAAGGAAGTAGGGTATTGTCTTATAAAATACAATTTTTTTCTTTCCTTTTTTTCTTTTTTTGCGGTACCGGTGATTGAACTCAGGACCCTGTGCTTGCCAGGCAAGCGCTTATTCTACTGAGCTATCTCCAGGCCCAAAAATACATTTTGACTTTCCTTTATGAATTTATTTTTTCTGAACTGTGTGGGTAGCATTGTTATGCTTGGGCATCGCTTCAGCCCAGCTAGACCACTAACACAAAGTAACATACTTTACTGAAATATTAATGCATTTCTTACATTTCTGGAAGTTGAGATTTCTGGACCAATGCATCCCAGATTGAGTTTGTGGCAAGGGCTCTCTTCACAGACTCCCTTTCACTGAAGCCTTGTGGGACTCGGGTACTGGATTCTCTGCAGCTCCTTCATGAGGCCAGACTCACTCACAAGGGCTCCACTGTAGGGAAATAATCATCGTCCAAAGGTCCCTCTTATACAACATTTTAGAAATTAGAATTCACAAATATTGCTTTGGGGCACAAATACATTCAGACCATAACAGATACATAACTTATTTGCAGAAACAAGATATGTGCCAGTTTGTCTAAATATCTGCAGTTTAAGAAAATGATTTATTTACCAAAAAAGACTTCTTAAATATTTATCAACTACGTATAGATATATTCCATATTTATGATATTCATAATTTATGAATAAATAATAGATTTTTTTGTCAGTGGGCAACAATGGTAACCAAATTGTAAGCCTTGTTATTCTACTACTAATCTCTTTGTGAAATTTTAATAAACCACAGTGGAGCCAATGTACAGTAAATTTAATACAGTGGAAGAGAATCAAACAACATCTGCCACAAAAATATCCATCACCAGCTCCATCTTCTCAATGGCCTCTGCAAGCTGGTAATCAGGAGATATAAATGATTTGACTCTGCCAATTTCTAGTTGTGCAGCCAGTGTAAAATACAGAGATTATAAAATGTTCCTCTGTCACATATTTTGGCAGTGATTGGAGTATCTAGTGAAATATGGGATTTTATTCTTAGCACTTTAAGTTAATAACAATAACTGTAAAACTAATATTGTTCCTTCCAGTAATTGCCATCATCCATCACACTGCCGAGCAGAGCAGAAACAAGTATGTGCCACTTCGCTTCCGTGCAAGCTCCAGGGTAAAGCTATGATATTACTGAGTCTTTTCTACTTAAAACATTATTCAAAGAAATTATATAGTAATGAAATCATATATTTAAAGCGAAGTACAAAACTAAAAGAGTAATAATAGTTTTATGTTTTACAGCAATGTAGCCTGCCACACTCTGACCTGGCATTCTCAGTGTATCGAGTCATTATCAAGTCAAACACTTTATACAATAATAGGTAATGATAAGGCCTTATCTGAATTATAGATTCTAAACATAAGAAATGTTTTATAAAAGAAATATGACCAGTATGGACTGCTTCTTTTAACACCCTTGTACCCAAAGCAAAGATTTTTTAAAAAATCTTAATGAGATCATTTTATTACGGTCTAAACCTACTATATCATTTTCCCTCATTTTAAAATAGCCTGGTAAAATCACAAATAAAATGGGAATTACATAAGCAAAACTATCCTTCTCTTCGCTGTATTAAGATTTTTATTTATAATGCATTTCTAAGTGCAACTTTTTCACAAGTGTGTCTTTCTTTTAGGAAACCACATTAGTAACAGGTGAATTACTAGTAAAGTGCACTTTATTAGAGCTCAATAGTCATAGCAAATGCCATCTCCAATATTCATTTGCATTTTTCAGAGCATCTCGGATGGTAAGCCTCGTTTCACAATTACTTAAAAGTGAAAGGACAACTTGCTATAAGAAAGCTTTTAAATTTTGTAAAAAAAAAAAATACACAAGAAATTTTAAGCATGGAGGAAATCGATGGAAAGAATGGAACTCAATGGCAATGAATTCCTATCAGGATTTGCCTCAGGAAATGACGGGAAAAGGATTTGAAGTCTATAGGCACCAGGGATTTTTCTATTATTATTATCAAACTTCTTCTCTCCTTCCTAGTGCATCTGCTTTACTTCATTTTTACAAACTTTCCTGTGTGCCTTGGTTCCACAATGGGACATAAACTGTGGTTATATTCAGTCTCATAATTGCTATTCTAAAGGTGTTAATCCAATGCTAAGTTAATAGAAAAGACATGCATAAGTTTGCTTGAGATGCTCACTAAGGCTAACCAGAGAGGTTGATGAGAATGAACTCTGTCTCTAAGATCTCTCTTCCAAATTGAAACACTCAGTTCCTTCCTGCTCCTAAAGCTTTAACTTTGGTGTATCGAGAACTCTTTATTTGGAGAGAGGAAATGTCCTATTAAGCTGTAAACTCCCATTGCCTCTCAGTCACTTTATGGTCCTTACACCAAAAGGCCAAGAGGAAGTAGAATGATTCACAGCCAAACAAGCACATAAACCACTTGAACTCTCCAGTTCTGACTGCCATTATCTAAGGTAAGCAAGGAGAAATGTATTCACTATTCAGTGAAACACTGGGACTTACTTTACCCATTTTGAAATCAGGCAAAATAGAATAAAACAAGAAACGGATGTCTGGAATTCACAATTATGAGTAATTGGTCTTCCAGCAGGTAAGACACATTAGTCAGCACAAGTGAAAATTATGGGGGAGAAGACTAAGTCATGGAATGCAGAAGATGAAAAGGATCAATATGGCCCTGATACCAGCTGCCGCAGTAGAAGCAATAGATTTTTCCTTCAGCACTCTCACAGTGAAAGATTGCCCATGAAAAGTGATCAACAGTTATTGGAACTGATTTCAGGTAGTATGAAATCATACCAACAAACAGATGATATGCAGAAGGAACTCCAGTGGACATTTTGTGTACACCGTCCATGTCCTTTCCCTTCTGCATCAAAGCATCCATGGCCTAGCTGTCAGTAGGTAGTTTAGCTTACTGAGGGGTGGCAACTGACTAGCTGTGAGTAACTACTCTGGCATAAGCAGCTGCCTTTGTCAAGGTCACAGGCTCTTTAGTGGGCCATTTTCTGTCATTATTTGATCTATGAGAGAAGTGCACTCCTCATAGCCCAGAGGAATAGTGTGGCTGCTTAGGCAGAGCACAGTGGCTGGGATTCGATTCCTGGCGTGCCGAGCTGGCCCTACTATAAGGGCATGCTGAGACAGGGATTGACACTTGGTGTAGTGGCACACGTTTGTAATCCCCACACCAGGGAGGCTGAAAACAGGCGAATCACTACAAGTCTGATCTTTGTAGTGACACCCTGTAGACCCTGTTCTAAACACATAAAATAAAAGAAGTACAAAGTTCCCTCTTGTCTTCATTCAGTATCTATAATGAAACAGTAAGCCATGATTTCTAAAAGCTATAAATTTGAACTATAAATCCAATTCAAATTTTTTTTGCTTGTCTCTAGAATATTTTAAAAAATCTCAAGTAACTATAAAACTACAGGGCCCAGGGAGATGGCTCAGTGGAATAAACACTTCCCTGGCAAGTGCAAGGGCCTGAGTTCAATCCCTGGCTCCACCAAAAAAAACGAAAGAAAAAGAAAAAAACTACAAAAACTATTAAAAAGTAAAAAGGAAGTTGCAAAAAATATAGCATGCCAAGAAGTTCTGCAGTAATCATGTCAATATTTTAATATTTTGTACACATTTGTTTAAATTTCATATTATTAGAGTACTATATAAATTCCAGTGTACTTCCTTATGGTTGTTTAATAACATTTTTTAAAATTTTTCCCATAATTTTATTGAGAAACAAATAGCAATGAGACAGTTTCAAACCAAATTGGTAGGACAATTTCAATAATTAACACATTACATACATTCTTCCTAGTGGTTAATTGCTGTACAAGATGCGGACATGATATCCTATTTACAAACACTATTAGAACAAATACCTCTATTCATTAAGAGAATGTAACTATATATCTATTCTAAGCATTTTGAATACACAGATACAAAATGGACATTCATCTGTATCCCCTTTTTTTATTTAGTTCTGTTATTTGAATATTATAGGTATGTTAACTCAGCAAAATATTCCAAGAGTCCAGTATCCCACAATAGTATTGGCTCTTCCGCTTCACTGACAATGTCAGAAATTGTTGACCTGAGTCTCCTACAGCTCAACATAACAGCATGGCTTTACTTCTTATACTTTGTTTTTATACTTTTCTGCTGGATGGTTAAGACCAAGGTAAAGCAGGACATATGCACCAAGAGTTGTAGCTTTTGGGTCTGAGAAGGTCAGTGAAATCCCCTCAGGATTTATCCTGAGATCCCGTGCCTCAGATTGTAGAAGCTTTGTCAGTGTCAGCCATGTGGATGAGTCACGGCCATGGCTTGGCCAGTGTGCTCTCTGTGAAAGCCTGAGAGAATATTTTCTCTCCATGTGACTCTCCTTAGGCTTGGAGTGCCTGTCATTCTGGTCTTCTGAATACTGGCTATTTGTCATGACATGTCAGTTGCTGCTGTGCTGTCTCTTGGGAAGATGACTGTTAATAACATTTTAACATGTAAGCTTAGTAATACCATGGTAAAATTTATACAGTATGTCATAATGTTTAGATGTCTTTCGAAATGTGAATACATATATCCTTTAAAATTTCTCTCTCTCTGTCTCTGTCTGTCTGTCTCTCTCTCTCTCTCTCCTCTCTCCTCTCTCTCTTATCAGTAGGGATTTATTGCATGAAGAAGAAATATATTAGGAATATTTTCATATAAAATTTAATAACAACTTACTTAAATCTTAAATAAACTTTGGAAATAAATAAAGCAAAGATGTCTTTCAAACTGAGATATAAAGAATGAAACTAATTGTTAAATGGTAACAAGAAACACAAAGCTGCATAATTCAATTACTGGAGACTTAATGGACTCTTTTAGCATATATGAGTTATAGTTTGGTAAAATAGTCGAAATAGTATGTTGCAGGACATTTTTGCAACTTATGAGAATGAAATGTAAAAATCTAATTCTGCATTCAGTGACTTCACACAGATAACCTGAAAGCAACAAGTTAGTGTAGACACAGAGACTGCAGTGTGCTACCAATCAGGACTCTTCCACCCTACCAGTTTGGAAGACATGGGCTTAGAGTTAGGAGCATGCATTTATGCAGATAAAATAAACTACCAAAGGTAAAGTGTTTATGTTATAAAAATAGAATGACACATCAATAGTTGATATGATGAAAATAGCTAGAAGTTTATCAATTTATTTGTATTTTTCATTTTATTTAATTCATTCATTAATTTATTTTTATTTAATATATTTGTGATAGAGTCTGACTATGCAGCCAGAACTCATAGGGATGCTCCTGTTTTCAGCCTCCCTATATCCAGGATCATAGGCATGCACCACCACTCCAGGTCTCAGTGGTTGGCTCTGTGTACTGGGAGTTGGGGGCAGCTTGGCATGTGGTATCAGGGACCAAAACCAGGTTCCTGTGCTTCCCTAAGCAGGCGCTTAGTCCACTGAGCTATCTCATGAGCACTTTATTTTTTCCTCTAACATAGTTTTCACATTCTGTTTTAAAATAGGCTTCACAAAACAGTAAAACTATTATGAGATCAACATTTTCTAAAAGTGTCTCTTACCGATAAAGTATGATTCAATAATTAACCTATTATGTCATACCTATATGTCACACAACACTATCAGAATATATTTTAGGATAACTAGTTTATTTGCCCATAAGATATTGAATCGAGTGTAAAACATAAACTTTTTTATGTACTGTACACCTAAACAAGGAATGACCTCTTTCTTCAAAACTCTTGGGCTGGGAAGAAAGTTCAGTAGAATAAGCACTTACCTGGCAAGTGGAAGGTCCTGAATTCAATCCTTGGTATTGCAAAAAAATAAAAATAAAAGTAAAATAAGCAGATTAAACAAATAAATAAATATCTTATAGTCTAGTAATAGACACTAAATATATAAAAAAGAATCAATATTGTACAGAAAAGCCATTAAAATCATATAATCTGACATGGTCAAATATGACATAGATGGAAATATGACAGTTCTTCGGTGAAGATTTCATGGAGAGGAGGATATGTAAACTGAGATATTGGGGTTGGGAAAATAGCTCAGTAGTCTAAGTGCCTGCCTGGCAAGCACAAGGAGCCAGGTTCAATCCCTGGTACCACATGCCCTGGCCAGGGCAATGAGCATGTTGGTGTAGCCCTATCATCTCAGCACTGGGGAGGCTGAGGCAGGACGATCGCTAGAAGTCTGAGATGCATAGTTGAGACACTATACCAGGTAAATAAACAAATAAATAAACTGAAATTTGAAGGATGAGATGAACAGGCCTTTGATATTCATAAGAAATTCTTTCTTTTCAGGTTGTCCTTTGTTTTAGGAACAGAAAGCAGCACAGTTGGACCAGCCCAAAAGCTGAAACTCTATTGCCTTTGGGTGCACTTAAGTTAGGTACATGAGCTAAGAATTACCATGTCTTTAGTTGCACTCTTCGTACACATTTGTACATTATTTGCATAGGAATGCTCTCTTAATTGCATTCTTCCCAAAAGGGAAATGTCTGACTGTACATTAAACACACAGGAATATTCATTTACAGAAAAAAAAATGTTGTTTTCCAATTTTCATGACACACACTAGACCTTTGAGCCTATCTTTTGTCTTGTCCCTCATCTTTTTATTATAGAAAGCAATATGATAGGCTCAGTAATAAACGATAATGGACTTCAGTATGAAGGAAGAGTGAAGTTACACTGCATATTTCCTGTAAAGGTCAAAGTCACTACTTAAGTGATTTTGCCATAAATAAAAGAGCCTAGATTAGCAAGAAGTTATGATGTTTAAAGGGGTGGATAGATCTACCTATTTATATACAGTCTCCACATTTTCAGTATGAGATTAAAAATAAATTTAGATCAAATAGAAATACTGCAATCACTATTGGCAAGATCAAACAATATATGTTTTCTTCTGTGGTTTATCACTTTTGTTCATCATTTCTTAACAAGAAACTTTTTTAAGAGAATAAAAATAATAAACATTACAAATGGGGTCAGCGAAATAGCTGAGCAGACTAAGTGCCTGCTTAGGCAAGCTCAAGGGCTGGGGTTCGATTCACAAGCAGCCCAGGCCTTGTCCCCCCAGCATGCTGAGCCAGCAACCCAGTCTGGATGTGGTGGTACACTCCTACGATCCCACTACTGGGGAGGCTGAAAGCAGGAGGATCACTAGGAGTCCGAACTGCGTAGTGAGAGCCTGGACCAAATACATTAAATAAATAAATAAACAAAACATTACAAATGATACAGAATTTCTCTAAACAAGATTATTCAAATTCAACAGTGGTTGTTATACTGAATATTATTGACTTTAAGACTGAAAAAAGAAGGTTTACCCTAATTACAACTTGATAAGAGATTCTTCAATGATTTCATCAGTACCGAAAAAATGTGAGATCCTGTGTCAGAGACAGGTGTGAGCCTGTTTCTCACATAATGACAATGGCAAGATTATCAGCATTTGTATTAGGTTTCGCAGAATCATCCTGTTATGCTTTGTGTCTAGCTGTGCCCCTAAAGCCTCATGCATGCAGTTATAGGCTGGACTTCTAGACTTTGTGATTAAATCATGATCCAATGCTGGGATTATGGGTGTGAGAGTGCTGCTAGGATAATGGTGTAAATGGTACTGGGATGATGGGTGTGAGTACTACAGTTGGCCTGGGGCAGATAGACTAAACGCAATGTGAGAGAGACAGACTTGCTCTCTGTTGCCATTGTTGTCACTACTCCTCCCATTTACTCTTGCTGTTTTGCTATATTCCAATGCCATGAACTGCTGCCCTCTGCCATGTGCCAGTCTGTCTTGGAGACAGCTTTGTATAGACTGAAACCTCCAGTAACTGTGAGCTAATTAAAGCTTTCTTTCCTTCATTTTGGGTGTTAGGTATTTTGTCCCAGCAATGAGAGATGAGTAACCAAGACATCCAGTCAATGAAAAGCAGTCTACCTGGTGGACTGCATTATGGGAGAGGAGACTTCATTTAGAAAAAAATCCATACCTTTTAATGAATTACACAAAACAGATTGTTAGTTTTTCTCCACAGATGTCATCTTTCACTGGTAAGTCTTTAAGCAGTCCTAGTTCTGAATGAAGACTATTTCTTCACGTCTTCACTAAATAAATGTACTTAGAACAATCATTTGGAACAAAGGACATTGAGTGCCTCTGGTTACTGGACATGTAGAAAAACCCGCAGTTGTCTGTCATCAGAGGATTTCCACATATGGACTAAAGCAAAATGAGTGAAAATAATAAGGTTTAAACTTTTTCTAGATTTAGGCAAGTGTCACAGTATGCAGGGTCATATTACTACATGAAACAACATATCTGTTGTACGATGTTTATGGGAAATTCGCAGCTGAATAGGGAGGACGATAATAACCTGTGCTTCTCTACATTTTCAAATGATCATTATTATAATTAGGTAGAGAATGGATATAAGACTGTAATCAAAGAGCAGGCCATTAAGTAAGAGAAGTGAAGATGTCTAGACATGATATCGTGATCTAACTATGACCAATGCAGATAAAGGACATCAGACTGGTTTATCATATTATCTTGAAGTTGGGTGGTCAATTGATTAATGAAGAAAGTAATTGAAATAATTTAAAAATCACTCACTTTTCATTTTGAATGCCAGGAAGGTATTTCACCTTACTAACTTCTATTAATTGAGACAGAACACTAATCAATGAACATGGATAAAACAAACAAACAAAAAAATTGTAACATTTCAGATTTGTACTAGACATTCACATTCAAAATCAAATTGGAATTTCAATGTATAACATGGAGACTGTGTGCAGACTTTTTGGTCACTAGTACTGTCATGGGATCCCTTCACATAAAGACTGAATTTAAGCAATAAGAATGACAGAATCATATCAAGATAAAATTGTGAGGCAAAAACAATCCTCAAGGCATATTTTGAAGAAACTGTTTTGAAATTTTAGAAGCAAAGGAGTTGCATATTTTAGATGTATTTAGTACAGGGTCTGCAGGGTCTCACTACGTAGATCAGACTCATAGAGATTCAACTATTTTCAGCCTGCATAATTTTTAATATTAAAAACAGGACAGGAATTGTTTTTTTGGTTTTTTTGTTTTTTCCTTTTTTGAATTGTAACTGGAACTGAAGAAAATAATTTCCAGAAGTTCTAGGAAGGAGTAATTAAACATACAAAATATACAAAGAGAAATTGGATGAGGTCTTTGATGAGTCCATTAGATTTATAGAAGTGGAAGTCAGTAAGGTTCTGTATATGAAAAGAACACCAGACAACTAAAGGTTAAGAAGAAAAAGAATGGTGAGGATATGGAAATAAAATAAGCAGAGGATATTTTTCAAAATATTTCTATGAAGAAAATATAAATAAATAAAGTAAAACCTCAGTGGGCTAAAGAATAAAGGGACTTTTTTCTTTTGAATTGGTTCTATTTAAAACTACATTAGCAACAACTGTGAATGATCCTTTCGAAAGTGGATATAAACAATTCAGGAGAAAGAAGTGAAGCACAGTCACGTAAATGTGAACCATACCAACAACAAAGAACTTGTCCTTTGACTGAAAGTGGAATTTTTATTTTCACAAAAGAAAAGGAGATAGTAGGTTCAGAAGCAAATATATGGAGCATTTCAGTTCAAGAATTGTGAAGGGTTTATGACTCTTTACTTTTATTTTTCTCAGTGACATGTCTTTAAGTCATCAGCAAAGAGCTCAGAATAACAGGTTAAAGTAACAGGAAAAGTTGAAATATGAGGCCCACAGAGAGTAAGCAAGCGATCCCTGGCAAGGGCTACAAAAGGTGCAGATGCATGAAGCTAATGTGACGCCTTTGTTGTGGTGCGTGGGATTTCATCCAAAATGATAGAACATATCAGGGTATCATACTGCAATGAGTACGTGATTTCATCCTAGGTCAGTAAATACTAAGGACAAAGGGAAAAAAGTTGAAGATATTTTCAGCAACAAAATTGTAATAATGAACTAGGGAATCTGTATTGGGTAAAGAACATAACAAACACGGAATTTCCAGATTTTTTAAAAAATGTAAGGTAATATCAATATGTGTATTATTCTATAACTGTGAAAGATTTTTAATGAGGCCATTTCAGGAGAAAATATGTATATATAGATAATCATGGCTGAAATTATATGCATAAGTTTGTAATTTTAGTGGTTGCACAATTTTGGTGTCCAGTTAAAATAAATATCAGGCTTCAAAAATTCTGAAGCAAAAGAAAGCCAGTTACACTTCATAAGTAACCCGACTTTTGATTAATTTGCAAGTATATATAAAAATTACCAAGAGGTATTTCTTGTAAATGTCTATATTAGAGAATAAATGAAATTTAAAATGAATCAATTAGATGTATCCAACGTTTTAAGTTATGTAAGAAGGGACATCCCAGCCAGGCCGACCAAGTACAACAACTGTATCTGTAAGCAGTTGTTATGGTTTGTGTATATTTGTTCCCCCAAAGCCTCGTACAGTCACTGAGGTGCAGTTCTGCAGTTTGTGATTAGTTCGTGATCCAAGGCTTGAATTAGGAGTCTTGAGTAGGGCTGGGATATGGGTGTGAGTACTGCTGGGATTATAGGTGTGAGTGCTACATCCAGCCTGGGTCGATAGCCTGAATGTAATATAAGAGAGACAGACTTGCTCTCTGTAGTCATTGTAGCTGTTAGTCCTCCCTTTTGCTCTTGCTGTTTGCTGCTTTCCACCATCCTGAAAGGGTGCTGTCTGCCTTGGAGCCAGCTGAATATGAACTGAAACCTCCAGTAACTGTGAGCAAAATAAACCTTTCCTTTCTTCATTTTTAGTGTGAGGTATTTGTCCCAGCAAGGAGAGAAGAGTAACTCAGATAGGAGTTGAACATTTTTTTTCTTCACTCCCATTTACTTTATAAAAATCTTCTCATTTTGTTTCCTAAAGAACTCTAAATCACTATTGTTTCAGAGCTCCTTGATCCAGGAACCAGTGTTTGCTTAAATAGATTCTAAGTTAATTTGCTGTGTTTCACTTTGCCTTTCTATACGGTGGACCACTGCTTTTTAAAAAGTCTATGCTTTCTGCCAGTCAGTACCAATAACTTCTATCATCAGATTATTTGACAAACATTATATCAGAACAAAGAAGTCAGAAGGAAACAATTTGAGATTAGTTATACAATCAGTTTTCTGATCTCAGAAGGTAAGATGCAGACTCCATAAGGAGAATTTCCTGCAGGAGTTAAAGAGGGATTTGTAGAGTTCACCTGTAATGATGAAGTCAAAATTTAGCGATAAGTTTTGAACATTAGCCAACTTGGCTGCTTGTGGAGGTAACTTTAACATCCTTCATCTGATCCTGCTCCTCACTGTCTGCAGATGCAAGTATGACCACCACGTTATAGATGATGTATGAGATCATGACTGTATGGGCTAGTGATATTTATAAAACCTTAAGTATTTAGTAACATAATCACATCTATATTTTTAATACTAAAACAAGTAAAAACATACATAGCCCTGCAGAAGGTGATGTGCAAGTTGCTATAACACCTGTCAGCAGATCCAGAATCTTTCCTAATGGGGAAAAATGGTTGGTCGAGTCACCTGCTAGATAAAGAAAGAGAAGACACCGAATATTCTATGTTATCTCCATCACAAATACAGATTTTTCCTAAAAAGCAAGAATAAGGAAGGTGGCTGTCCTTAAATCTATGCAGTTGTACAATGTACATAGAAATAAAGTGCACTACAACCAGGGAGATGCGGTATGATGATGGCCTTCAGAACCACCTGGACTCTGCACCTCTTTCTATAGTTATCTTATGTTTCACAGTTGGCTCATGGCTCCCTATACCTGGAACTAAATATAATCCAAACAGTTAGTGTACAGTACATTTGTTTTAGCATTAGGCTTAATTTAATTTCCGGCTCATACATTGTAACGTCAAGGAAGATGGGCCAATCTTACTTCAATATTGTTTATTATTTCATATTTATTAATTTCCCTTTAAGTATAGCTAATCCTCCAGTAGTTTCTCTTTCATTTTGTCACTGGGTCTTATCTGAGATTTCTTCCTATTTAGCAGTATTGTATTCACCAATATATTTCTGTGCTTAGTTTTCTTTTATTAAAAAAAAGGTATCTCTCAAAGATCTATAACACATGAGACATTTTTCTAACCAGTAAAAAACTCCGTAAGATGTTACTAAAGAAAACCTTAAGATGTCTTACCCCATTTGCAATGAAGAATCAGATTTAGAAGGATTTAGTTACTTGCCTTAGGCCCTGCTACTTCTTAAGAAATAGGATTAAATCTCCATAGTCTTTCTACTTATTACAGCATTCTTTACCACCTCTTAAAAATAATATGGTTAATTCTTTTTGAAAATAATACAAGGAAACTCCTGTAGGGAATATACACAAAAATAACTCACACAAGACAGAAAAAGTAGAATTAAATTTAATTAGAAACTAAAATATGTTTGATAATCAAATGATAGATAATCTTAGAAAGAGCAAGTTTAATGCAATTATTCAGAAGTTTATATAGGGCTTATAAGATATGTAGCATTTTGGGGAGGGGAGGTCAAGAATAAAAAAATACATGATGAAATACAGCAGCAGAAACTCATGCCTGAAAAATGCGGCAAATATGTAAAAGTCTCAAGATGTCTGCAAGAAAGATGAGATGGATCCTGACTGGTAACAGCTGAAGGAGCTGCAGATGCTGGTGAAAATGCTAACGAGAGGCAGGCCATGGAAAGTCTGGAAAAATCAGGTCACGGAAGTTTAGTAAAACTTCAGCAAATATTACAGGGGGAAATAGAAGTTCTGTTGTGAAGTTGCCCTGGCAGTTCCTCAGGGTCAAGTGATAACAGTAAAGAGTTAAGCTGGGTGATGTTTTATAAGAAAATGAAGAATATCACAAAGCTCGCTGAACTGATGGGAGTTAAGATGTGGAATGCAGCGATTCCTTTTATATTCTCAGTGTTGACTTCTAAACAGATAGAGACATGGCAGGAGAACACAATCTCAAGGAGCATAGGTAGCATTAGAAAGTATGGAATTTCCCATAGGAAGCCAAGGATGTCATGTTCAAGTGCTGACCTAGAGCTCACAAATCAAATGTATAAATAAAAGGACTTCATAATAACTGTTTTAGAAGAGAATATTTAGAACTACATATTATAACAGTTTTGACATGTTCAAGACTATTTCATATTGTAATGACACTTTTATATTTACAAAAAGATTTTCTATAAGAGCAATATTAATATTATTATAACAGATGCAAATTACAATGTCAAAGAACTTGACTCTGATTGCACTAGAGATAAAAAGGAACAAATGCAATTGATAAAGGAATGCCTTGAAAGACTTATATGAGAACTATGTCCAAATCAGAGGTTAGAGTGGAAGTTATTCAGAAATTACATAAACAAAAGGGACAATGCTTATTTCCTAAAAGAAAAGATACATAAAAAGACAGAATGATTTGAAATTTTAAAAGGAGCATAAAAGTGAGAGATCACACCAGTTCGAATTGTGCCATGTTTTTGTTTCATAAAACAGATTTAAAGCAAATCATAGGGAAAATTATACACTATGACCAGGTAGGATTCATCCCAGGGATTCCAGGATGGTTCAACATGCACAAATCTATCAATATAATACACTGTATCAATATAGCCAAAACCAAACACCACATGAATACTTCACTAGATGCAGAAAAAAACTTTTTGACAAAGTCCAATACTTATTAATGATAAAACCCTACAGAAAATTGGAATAGATGGACTGTACTTCAGTCTGACAAAAACCTTTTATACTAAACCAACAGCCAACATCATTCTAAAAGGAGGAAAGCTGAACGCTTTTATTTTAAAATCAGCTACAAGAGAAGGATATCCATTACCACCACTGATGTTCAATATAATTCTGGAATCAATACTAGAGCCATTACACAAGAGAGAAAAGCAAAATGAATAAGACTAGGTAAGGAAGAAGTTAAACTATCAGTTTTCACAGATGACATGATAATCTACTTGAAAGACAAAAAAAAAAAAAAAACCTCCACCGAGAAACTTCTAGAATTAATAAATTCAGTAGCATAGCAGGACACAAAGTCAACACCCAAAAATCAATAACATTCCTCTACCCAGATAGCAACCTCACACACAGGAATTAGAAAAACAATACCCTTCATAATAGCATCCAAAAAGTGAAACATTTAGGAATTAATCTAGTAAAGGAAGCAAAAGTGCTACACAATGATAATTAAAGAAAGATACTGAGATGGACATAAACACAAGTCCAAAACATAGCTAATATCTTTGTTTTAATGAAGGTATATGCTGTTCAAAGGCACTAAGTTAACTCTCAGTGGGTCATGCTATCATACAGGGAGCTAAGTTTATGTTTAAGCCACAGTAGTGTAGGACCAGAAGGACATAAAGAAAACTCCAGGACAGAATATGGAAGACTAACATTATAAAACTATAAAATGTTTCCATTTACTGTGTTCTTAAGAAAGCACTACCACATGCTTATGAAAGTATTTAATGAGATTCAAAGTAACTTATGAAGGGAACATGTAATACTTAGCTTCTTGTTACTGTACTTAAATACTGGAATCAATTAACTTACAAAAAGCATGATTTATTTTGATTTTTAGCATTGAAGATTCTAGTTCATGTTCAATCAGCTTCTTTCCTTTGGCCCTCTGATGAAGATGACCCAAAATGAAGAGGGGCACAGCATCACCAGCCTGGAGGTAGAGATTCCTGGACACTGGGGTTCCATGACCTGTTTTCGTGACACACTCCCAGTCACCTACGTTTCTTTCACTTGGTACCGCTACTCAGAAGTCCAATTATTCCAAAATGGCACCATCTAAGACCAAAACTTGAACCCATGGACACTTGTGAGATACTTATCAAGCCATAGCAAGTGGTGTCCTGTTACAGAACATGGATGATGTAAATAAAGCATGAGTCCTTCAGTATATTTTCATCTGTTTGGCTATAATTTTTGAAGCTGTTGATAAAAAGACTTCAAAAAGTTGATATAATCATATTTTTTTTGTTTTTAAATTCATAATTATTTAGTGACAATGCGATTTGTGAAATAACCAATTTAGGAAATTTCGCTATTCTCCAATAATTTTTGAACAAAATAATTTAATTATAATTAAAAACACATAAATTGTATGTGTACATAGAACTATGTAAACTTTCTCTGTACTCATTGTCAAATTCTAACAATACTTAAATTGCAGTCATTCTGAATTGTATATTTTCTTTTGATTTAAATTTTAATAAATAGATCATTATAAAAAACTATTTTCATGCTAGTCAAAAATATATCACGTTTGTATCAAAATTCTGGGAATTTTCACATCAAGTATGTTTTTATAATTTTGTTTCTATGGATCCAATATAAACTTCCTTAATACTGATAACATATAAAATGTGGAAGTAGAATATAATATCAGTATTGAGGAAATGGTACACTCGTATAGTATAAGAGACTACAAATACAAACTAATCAGTCTCATAAAATATGCTCAGAGGAGTCACTAAATTTTTGAAAGAATTCTAAATGTTTAGTAGCAACTGAAATATTCATAAGCTATTATTTTCTTTTATTTCTGACTCTGGTAAGACCTCTTATGTGTTATGACCCTGTGACATAACACTCATTGCAACTGCTGATCTGAACTTAGATCAAGGGAACTCATAATTGGAAGTTCTGTTACTACCACTTTGGGTGCAATGAGATCAAATCCAGGTTCCTGAGCATATTGGGTGGTGTCTACCACTGAGTTCCACCACCAGTCCAATAGCTTAATGTAAAGTATGGCTCATTGGGCTTAAAAGTTTTAATTATCAAGATATAATTTAATAATTTAAAATGATAGCTAATAAAATAAACAATTTCACTGTAACAATATTGTATCATCCTAATGGATTGTGCATTATACGCATATCATAGTAGTAGTCATGGTACTTGTTTTTCATTTTAATGTGAATGGTAAGCCCTACAATTTAATAATGATAGTGTTGGGTGTTGTAAATGTATGGAAAATAACTGAAGTGTGAAAGATAAACATAGCAAAATTTGCTGAACTATTTAGTAAAATGGCATGATTGTACAAAAGTACAGTTATAATTATTCATTCATGGGTAAGTGGAGAGAAACAGATCATTTGAAAGAAATGAAAGAAACACAGCATTTCAAGGACATTTATAACCTGGACTCAGTATTCAGTTTTAAACTAGAGATCCCTTATTAGGAGTGACAAAGTCTGGCCTTGGAAAGCATTCAACATTTGAATATGAAATCACTGTAGGTTTCTACAGGGAGATAAATTAAATTGAATTAATTTATTTAAAATACATTTTTAAATATATGAAAGAGAACATGTAGTATAAATATGTATAAAACTATCATTAGATTGTCTATGTACTTAAATGTCTAAAAATTAACCTTTTTTTTTCCTGATGCTTTTATCTTCTCTGTTTGTGCTTCTCACTCAGGTGACTTATCAGCTTATAATACTTAAATTGACAAAATGTCTAAAGCTTGAATAAAGAGATTTCCTTATTTGAGTTGTGGCCTTTTCCTAGTTAAGCATACAGGACAATACAGAATCCTTCAGCCCTAGTGACTGACAGACTTGGTAAAGTGTGTGTTTCACCAAGCGGAGCAGGGATTAGCATTTGTTTCTACAAGGTAAACATGCCATTTAACTAGGGCAGTAAACAGGCATCTTCTATGTGACTTAGCCGAATCACCCAGCATTAGCAGCTTGACACAATAAAGCTGGGTCTCCATCATGAAGGCTAAAAAGATAGGATTGGCCGTGTCATGGTTCAGTCTGGCAGCTGCGTGGAAAAACAGGCACAGCTACATTTGCTTCAGAAAACAATGTGCTGGTGTCATTTTTATGGAGAGTGACATTCTGCAGTACTTTCTCACTTTGTAACTTTCCCTTGGAATACTAAGGCCTTCAGATGCAACATGGGAGGACACTGAAACAGAAAATGCTGCAGTGTGAACAATTAAATCTATCAGTGTGAAGTTACGAACTGCTTTAAATGCTGTTAAAAGGAGTCATGTGGACTTTCAAATGCTTTCATATTTGAAAACTGTTACACCAGTCTCAATGTTTAAATTATTAGGGGAAATAATGCATGTCTTTCTACTTAATGAATGTAGGACTGAAAATTATTACGTGTAACCAATTAAATACTGAAGAATTATGTAGTGAAGGAAAGACAGCTTTTATTTAACTAGGAAACTGACTGAAGATTTCTTTTTATTTTATCTTGTTCAAATATTTTTGAAGGGTAAATTATGCTACAAATGTAGTATTCATTTTAAATAGTGTAAAATAATGGTTTTTATGTAGGACACATACTTTGCCAAAAGCCACTACCAGCCAGTCTCTCTGTCTCTCTGTCTCTCTCTCTCTTTCTCTCTCTCTCTTCTATCCCTGTCCCTAACTCTGCCTCTCCTTCTACATTTACTTCTGCATCATTTAGCCTAATACCCAAGACCTTACTTCTGAGTGACACCAACCCACACATGCTGCTTGTTTATGTTAGTATACTATAATAAAAATTTAAACATTTTCTAGAAATTATTTTTCCTGTGTGTGTGTGTGTGTGTGTGTGTGTGTGTGTGTGTGTGTTGGGTGTGGTCACACACCCCTGTAATCCCAGCTATAATTCCAGAACTTGGGCTGAGGCAAGAGGATCACTGCCAGTGAGGTCAACTTGGTTTAAAAAGTCAAACTGTCTCAAAAAGACACACACACACACACACATGCACACACACACACAGACACATGCACACACACACAAACACCCCACACACACTAAATTAAATGAATTAAATAAATAAATAATGTAAAATACGTGATTGTTACAGGGCTATCACAATCAATCTTAGCTGGGATCTTATTTCATATTTTTTTTTTATAATAAGATAAACTACTAACAAGGTGAATAGACAACTCACAGTGTTGGGGAAAAATGTTTACAAGGTGTTCCTCAAAGGATTACAATCAGAACATATACAGCCCTCTAAATTCAAGCACCTAATCCAAAAATGGGCATGTGAGATGAATACACACGTCTCAGATGAAGTACAGAGTATCAATATGTATAAACTATTCAACATCACTGGTCACTCAAGAGATGCAAATTAAAACAAAACTACAATTCCATCTCAATCTCCAAAGAATAATTTTTATCAAGAAATCAGAAAATAATAAATGCTGATGGGCTGTGAGGAGAAAGGAACTGTTCTCTATGATTTGAAGAAGTACAAACTGGTGCAATCATTGTGGAGATAGTGTGAAGACTCCTCAAAAAACTAGGTTCCATTTGATGCAGTATTTTCCTCCTTGGTGTCTTCATGAAAGAACTGAAAGCATCATGCTGTAGTGATATACACACAGACATGTTTATAGCTGCATAGTTTTTAGTAGGTAATCCTTGGCAACAGCCCAAATGTCTGTGAACCAATGAATGGATAAATAAAATGTGTTTTTTAATACAGTAGAATACTACCATAAAGAAGAATAAGTTTGAGATATTTGTAGGTAAATGGTTGCATCTTGAGAAATAAATGGGACACACAAGAGTAAATGTCAAAAAAAAAAAAAAAAAGAGTAAATGTCACATTGATTCTCTGGTTCTCTGGTGTGAGAAATTGGAAGTGTAAATAAGGACCAAAATGTATATCAAATATTGTGAAACAGGAAGAAAATTATCAAAGAGAGGGGAAAAGGAAAGGAGGATGGAGAAAGGAGAAAAGGTTAAGAAAGTGGGAAAAGAAGGAAAGAATAGAAAGAAAGTCTTTCTTAATAGGCAGCAGAGGAGAGTTTGAAAGAAGAGGGGAACAGGAAAAAATGAAGTTATATCACTCACAGAAGCAAATTCTCTATGGTATGTATATCTAAAATTTGCCCATAAAATCTGGCTATAATAGGTGTGTGTTACAGAAACATAAGTTTTATTTTTGCATTGCTGTCTTGAAGATTATTGACATTACTTCATTATGTTCAACACAGTTGCAATATTTGGTGAAAATATTGATTTCATGTCTCTGGGTTAGTAGAACGCTTTCTGATTCAAATGTTTGTTTAACACTGAGCATATTCATAGCAAGCAATGCATTCTGTTATGCTTATAGAAGTGAAAATTGATAGGTTCATTTGAGGAAGAAGCATTGTAAAGTTCAATGTAGTCTATCCATAAATTAATAATTATATAATTATTCACATTAAAATATACAATACTAGGGAGTAATAGCATTACTGCTGAATTTTGTGCATGTATATGTAAACACTTTTAACATTAGAATTAGTGGTAGAGAGTCAGAAGCAATGACATGCTAAAAAAGGCAATGCTTAACTTTAACTTTAGAGTAAAATATACATTAAGAACCAGTGTATTCTTATTCGCCATCATTTTCCCATGACTTATCTGACTGTGAACACATAAGTTGTATTTAATGTCTTGTTTAGTTATTTAGTTCACCACCAGAAAATAGTTATTTAGTTTGAATTTTAGACAAATGAATATCATTCGTGTTATCCACTGGCTTGCTGTTTTTAAATCATTGTGTAATTCACAATTTTATGCCTGATAAAATGGCAGTATGCAATGGGAGATGGAGGAAAATTAAACTTACAATCATTTATAATTTTAAAAAGTTAATTATCAGAGGCCAACAACGGAGCATTAAAATAAATGAAATTATAAAGAGAGGGTTAATTACTGATTGCATATGGGATCATCCATCATTTGGATAAGATTTATCCTCATCATTTATAACTGTTTAATTTCAGAAACAGAACAACACAGAATGTGAGCATTTGGCAAAAACAAGTCATTAACAAATCTTCTAATTATCATTCCAAGAACGCTTGATTATAAAATAGAGTATGCATCAACTCTAGCATTTTTCTTGACTATGGGTTATCCATTAATCCATGATTTCTGTAATTGACTCACTTGTTTATGCATGTTATTAATGAAACATACATACTATAAGGTTTTAGGTACATGAATATGGAACGTTTTTGTTTTTCACTTTGATCTATGTTATCAATGTTGTATGTATCTATGTCAGTCAGGCATATAATATTTAAGTTAAATATAACCATCCTACAACACTAATTAAAAATTACTTAGTTCCAATAAAACTCAGTAGTTATAAAATTAGGTTGTTTCATAAAAGTTAATTCAGGAGCCTGCTTTTCAACAGCTTCACTCACATTTACTGTAGAAAGTAGGAAGTATTGAAACATAATATGACACATCATATTAAAAATACTTTATTTAATTGACTGCTAATAGTTATATTTTATTTCCTGATTATTGAAAACTGACATTTTGTCATAAATTTTTTTACCAAGAAAATGAGAACATAAAACTAGTGATGTTTATTTTTTTTTCTGTATTAAGATTTTATTTTAGGAAGGTGAGGATGTGCTCTGTTTTATTTGGCTTGAAATTACAAGGTATAGAAACTTTTCTTTCTTCCTTGTTCTCATGTGGAAGCTTTCTTTTTTTATTTTATTGAGAAACAAATAGCAATGAGACACTTTCAAAATTTATTAATAAAACAGTTTCAATAATTAATACATTATATATTGTTATCTTCTTAGTGGTTATCCGTAGTACAAGATGCAGACAGGATATACTGTCCAAACAATGTTAGTACAACTCTTTCTTCTCATTGAATTAAGTGTAAGTAGCTGTATATCTATCCTAACTATTCTGTGTATACAAATACAAAATGGTCCTTCCTTTGTAGCCCCCCATTTTTTTTTTTGCTTATTCCTGTCAGAGATGGGTATTCCACTGGCATCTAAATACTATCGGTGCATGAATTTAGCAAAACAATCCAACACAGTCCAGCAGTCCATAATAGTAGTGGGATATTGACTTCAGCAGAAGTTGTTGACTTGAGCCTTTCACAGCTAAGCAAATTAATATGACTTTACTTTATATACCTTTTTATACTTTTCTGCTGGATGGTTAAGACCAAGATAAACCAAGACCTGTATAACAAGAAATGTAACTTTTTTATCTGATAAGGTCAGTCAAGTACCATCAGGATTTATTCTGTAACCCCGTAACGAAGTTTGCATATCCTTTGTTAGTGTCAGCCATGTGGATGAGTCATGGCCCTTGCTTGACCAATTTGCTCCTTGAAAGCCTGAGATAATATTTTCTCTCTAGGTGACTCTCCTTAGGCACACTCTACATCATCAATCAATCACCGACCTCTGAGGCCCCATAATCTCCTTGATCAGAAAATTTGGGACACAATTGAGTTACATGATGTTACAGTATAGGTTCTCCTATGTCCTGAGTCTTCACTGAACTTGAAAAGCTGTGGTCAAAATGTTGGCTGTCCTTACAGCTCTTCTGTTTCTATAATTTTTGGTCTGCAAACTTAGGTTGTTAACCCTCCAGAAGAGAAGCTTATTATCACTCTACAACATATGCAGTTGGGTTTAACCTAACTATCTGTCTGAATATCAAACATCTTAGGCATAACATGCATTTTTAAATGTTTGAAGAAATTAGACTAACCCAATAAAGGTTTAAAACTACAGTTCTTGATTACACCTGATTTAGTGTAATAAAAGTCATTTGTATTTTTATAAATTTAATGAACCTAATTTTTAATGTCCAGCCAATCATTGAAATATTTATTTCCAATTTTCTTCAAATTTAAATGTGTCACAGTGTGACACAACTCACATTGAGTTGTGTGTCTATTTTGTTGTTTTATCATTAAATTTTCTTCCAATTCATGTTTTTTATATTTTGTTTATGATGGTTGTGCTTTTTTCAGCTTACTTTGACAAGTGAGAAGCATATGATTGCAATAGACTTTATGGAAAACAGGTGCTGAACTGATCAAATATTTTAAAAGCTGTGAAGACTGTTAAGATTCAGTTGGGGCTCACTTTGTCTCTCTTTTGAAATAACAGAGTCTGCATGACTTATGTGGAATTTTACTCATCACCTGTAAAAATAGCTTAATGTCAATATTCCATTCATTTTTAAATTACAAAAACATGCCAACCTATATCTTATCTATTTGTATATGCATCTATCAGGACATCCAAATCTCTAGTTTGAGATACATAGAGATGTTTTATACCTAGAAAATAAAAGAGTTACTAAGGAGCAAATGTCCACTGGCTCAGTTTTAGCAAGTCAATGTATCTGTTACCAGCACCACCTTTGTGTAGATGATTTTTGAATACAGTTATTTGCAAACATTTTTACTAATAAAATTTGAAAGAAGTATAAGAACAGTAATCAGAGAAAATTCAGTTGTATTGCTATTAAGTGATGCTACCAAATATCTTTGACACTAGACAAGTTTCATGGGAGATAACTTTCTTTTTTATTCATTCTTTTTTTTTTTTTTTTTTGTACCAGGGATTGCACTCAAGACCTTGCACTTGCCAGTCAGGCACATATGTCACTGAGCTATCTGTCCAGCTCCATGGAGGACAACATTCAACTTTTCTACGAGCCTTAGAGGTGGGATGTTTTGGGATGATTCAGGCAAGTTATATTTATTGTCTTTTATTTTTTATATTATTATTACTGTTATTATTATTACTACCATATCACAATAGATACAAACTCCACAAAAAGTATATATACACACTTCAGGAAAAGAAAAATAGCATGATGTGTCTTCAAAGATTACCTTTCCCTGGAAGATGCTGTATATCATAGAAGATCCATTACACTTAGAAAAGAAATTGAAAGTGCATGTGAAGCAGTCTTTTGTAACCCAGGTTACCCAAGCAGCACTGCACCGTACTGATGTGTAGAAGGCAGTGGTCAACATGTTGAATACTGCTTGTCACTGTAGAGGGCAATGATAACCTTTGTTAATCTCATCATGTCTCAACAAATTCAGAATGAAAATCTTTAGGCAAGTTTTTCTCTGCCTGGAATGTCTATACATTTTTGTTGGACTCTGCATACTTTGTTGTATTATTCTTATGCCGTGCTAGTATATAAGGAAATAATTATACCACTGTCAACTATATGGAGTCAGAGGGAGTGATGGGCTTGTTTTTCTGTGACTAGCCAGTCCCTTTGGGACACAGTGTGACATGGCTCATATTGAGTTTGCCCTTCTGTGTGAGAACCCAATGCAGCTGCTGATCTGACAGGAGACCGAGCTCTGGTAGCACATGAGCCTTGGGGAGCACTGCAAATGCAGATGAAGCTTAGGGGCTTCCCTGCTGATCATCTCTGGTGGTGTGGCCTCTTTCCAAAAGGCCAGGGACTACTATGTTTCCACAGCCTAGGGTTTGAAAATCTCTGCTGCATAGTATCACTGGAAAAACTAAACTTGAAATCAATAATAAGCTTCAAAATTAAGCAATGGTTTAAACTAGGGATAGCAGTTCAATTGTTTGTAGCTTAGTTTTCTGCAACTATATGATGTGTACATTCATAATTTCCTTAGGTATATTCTGAAGTCAACATGAGAAAGAGTGAAATAGCTACCCATCGCGGGATCCATTAGTTCACTAACTTGTCTTCAATTCCCACACCACCCACCACTATCTTCTTTATCACCCCCAGTAACACAGGGAAGCATTTCTTTCATCTCTATATAAAACAAACATTACAAAACAAAATGAAGACAAGGCACATTTTTGTAGTTTTATATAAACGTTTCCCTATCATCTATTTGCTTTTCACACATTATCAGTAGAAGTCATTTGCATGAAGAATGCTTTAATAATTTGTAAGTATTTTATGGGATCTATAAGAACCACTTAGGGGGCTGGGAAGACTGCTCCGTGGAATAAGTGCTTTCTTGGCAAGCTTCAAGGTCCTGAGTTCGATCCCTAGTACTGGAAAAAAAAAAAAAGAGAACCACTTAGAATTACACCGCCATATCTTTATCTAATATTGCCAAGGACTAGTGTTTCCTGAATGAAAAATATAACTAATCCTCCTGGAAATAAAACAGTACAATACTTCATTTCTGATTATGCAAACAGATGACATTCAGTAAAATGTCTTAAATTACATGGAAATAAATATGTTAAGAGTTTGTAATTGTGCTCCTTTACAACAAAGTGCAAGTTTTGCTTCATATTTTGATGTTTTGATTTTGTCTTTTTTATTTTAGATTTTAATTGAATGTGGGTCATTTATTGGTTAAGTTAATCTAGTTGAAATTATATTGAATATTGTTTCCAGAAAAAATATTTCAAAAGTCAAAATTAATGTTAGAACCCATTTTATTACAACATATTAGAATTAGAAATAAGTAGGTTCTTATATATTAAATTATATTTCCAGTTTGATTCAAATAAGAGTTATAAGTTAATGTCTGTCCTATCTAAATTGAGCTCTCCTGTATATACAAAGGTTAAAAGTGAGATATTCACCTTTACGTTATGAAAAAAAGTAGATCAAGTCTTTTAGAGGACATTTTCATTGAGAAAATATGAAAATGTGAAATAAAGGTTATTGTTATGACAGAGGAGAGCATTAAACATTGATAGACATTTGGGTTTAATGCTGTTAAATGAGGCCTCATTACTGCTGTAGCAGTTGGCTGTCTAATAAGCTGGAATATTTCATCAGGAATATCATAACAAGATGTGCTTTGAAGAGTGTTAGAAAACAATAGCTTGATATAGCTCATTGAAGGTTCAGGATGATCAGTCTCATTTGCCTCCTGTACATTGTCTATTTCTGCAAGCATAGGAATGAATACTAAATATCATGTCCTTATCAGGCTCTGGCACTCTAACTTGGTCTGGGTTTGGATAATTCCCCAAAGAAAGTGTGTTTTACTAAAAGATATTATGATTATCAACAAAAGGAAACAGAATGAGAAAAGAAAATGGGAGAAATTGTTCAAATACAAAATGCAAATATAAAAATCTATTAATACAGTGACATTTCAGGGTCTGTTAAGCATTTGCCATCAAAATACTGGGTACCTCGTATGCATTGTGTTGGTGCCCGTTTCCAAGGCTAATGTTAATCTGAAGGCTCTCAGTTGGAGCCACTGTTACATTTTAAATTATACAGAGTCTTCTGGTAGAAAAATGCATCGTTTAACTTATGAATATGATTATTTTATGTATCCTTTAAAATTATAATAAAATAACATTTTTTGATATTTTCCATCTAAATTTAAATCAAATTTTGTGAATCATAGCTTTACAAAATATAACTTTTAAACATAATTCTGTGTGCAAGTATACAACTCCTTTAGTCATTTTTAAAATGTTTATTATCATCCTGTGCAACATTAATTAAACAAATGTAAAAATGTCAATGGCAATTATGAAAAGCCATTGATTACATAATCTTTCATTGCAAAGTTACACATAATTTTAGTGATTTATAGTATACTACATTAAAAAATATATTATCTTTTGTAGGTTATTTTGCATAAAATCAAATGTATTATATTAGTGTGCAAATTAAAGTTTTAAGAAACCTAAAGCATGGTGCATTTCTATCTTCAAGGATGAACAAAACTTATGCATTAAAACTGCATGCTATTCCACTGAAATTTTAAGTGGTTTTTCTTTCTCTTTTTTGTTGTATTTTTATCATTCCCCAAAGTGTAGTAAAGATGTTTGGTTTGAAATTAATAATATCGCTTGCATTTAAAGCCATGAAAGTGTAAAACTTTTATGTTTTATTGATTTATCCCTGGAAGAAAACTAGATCTATATAAATGCACCAAATTAATTATTCTTATTCAGTGAAGCTTTTCATTCAGGAATATTTGCTACATGGTAATATGCCTCTCATTGGATGCTTCAGATACCATCTCTGCTTCTTATTTGTGTAAGTCATGTTTCCTTTCTCTGACATACAATAGCTTATGTGCACACTTTAATGGAAAAGAAGTTTAACTCAGTCCCAAGGGATTCAGCATATCACCTTCAGGATTCAGGATGGAATATCATTGTTGTAGAGTACGGCTGAGAGATACTGCCTAGTGCATAGTCACTGGCAAGCCCTGGAAGGACCAACACCAGAGAGAAAAGAGTGAAATCCAGATATGTTACCCAAATCTATGCTTCCATGACCCACTCAGACATAAGCAGCAGTGTTCCACCCAACGCCCTGAATGATTTTCTGGACCAATGATTTTCAAACTGAAGGTTAAACCTCATAATCCATCCTTGGTCACTTTGACATTCAAAATACATTACCTGAAACAACACTTAATCTCCTAATAAACAAATTGACAACTCTGCCTAATATGTTACAGGTATCCTTCATACAAAGGAGAACACAATAGTCTCCTCCTCATAATCTCAGCAGTTCAAGTATTCTTCAAAATTTAAACTCAAAAATCTCTTCTGAGATTAAAGGTGAATTCTTAGCTGTGAATCTCTTTAACAATAACAAACTAACTAACAAAAGAACAGTATGTATAATTCTAATGCACATTCTCATAGTAAAATGGAAGAATAGGGGAGCATTAGACCAAATCAAGACACATATCAATCATGATAAACATTAAGTTCTATAGCTTCATAATTAGCACCCAAGGCACACATGGTGAACTATGAGTACCCTCAGGCTTTGGTTGGCCCAACATTTCAGCTTTACTGGATATAGAACACATAGCCTCACTCTTTACTGTTTCTGTTGTTTGTGGGCAGCTTCCCTTTATATTTTGGTGTTTTAATTTTTATTTATTTATTTATTTTACAGAACCAGGGATTGAACTCAGGCCTTTGCTCTTGCCAGGGAAGCACTAATTCTACTGAGTTATCTCCTGGTTCCCTTATATTCTGGTGCTTTTAGTTTGTATGTTTGTTTGTTTTGTTGTGCAGTACCAGGGATCAAAAACAGGACCATGAGCCTGCTAAACAAGTGCTTATACCAATGAGCCATCTCCTCAGCTGCAATTTACATTCATTCGTTGTTCTTGGCATCACCAACTCTCTGTAGTTCCCATTATGTGTTCCCTCTATCCTCAAAGCTGATGTACTGCAAATCTCAGGAGTTACTTCCTTGGTCTTCCAGGATTTCTTTTTAAATCTTGGTGAAAGCCTCTACTTGGCACCAGAATAATGCCAAAGTGTGCAGTCAGTACAGTAGCCATATAGAACCCATGCCTCTTCAGATCCAAAAGGTAGCAGTTTCCGAGTGCCTAGATGTCTGAGCATGGGAAAATGAACTTCTTTTCAAATTTTTTATGTATTTTTTTGGTGCAGGGCCTCACCATGCAGCTCAGACTCATAGTGATCCTTCAGTCAGCCTCCCAAGTGCTGGAATTACAGACATGCACCACCATTACATTTTTGGTTGCCAGCACAATGGCATGGCATGTGTTACTGGGGACGGATGCAGGTCCTTGCGCTTGCCAGTCAGGTGCTTAGACCACTGAACTATCTTTCCAGCCCTGATAAAATGAATTTCATGGAAAAAATTCCCTAGGCAAATTTTCTTAGAAAGAGACCCAGGGCCCTTTGCAAAATTGAAGATATTACAACTTTTCACTTTCAAACTTGCAATGGATAAGATCTTGCTGATTTCTTAAATGCCCCCAGGAAAAATTTCTTCCTGTCTCAGTAAGAAGTATTTGGTTTCTTTTTAGTGACATGAATCTCTTTGCTTAACATACATTTTTAGTCTCAACTTTTTTGAGGTCAAAATTTAATTCTTTCAGGTGTTTATACTGTCTTCTTTATCCCTGATTCTCAATACAAATTTGTGTAAAAGTGACCTGCAGGAGACTAGGAAGATAGCACAAGTGCCTGCCTGGAAAACTCAGTGTCCAGAGTTCAACTCCTGGTACTAACTCTTGCCCCTGGAAAATCATAAGGCCTCTAATACCCATCAGAAGTAATATACATAAGAATTTCTTGAGAGGTTCTCCCTGCATCATTCATTCCACAGCATTAAATTGACCCTCCCTCAAAAATTACAGGACATGGATAAATGCAAACCAGTTTTTGCAAGGATATAACATCCACAGCCTCTACACCAAACCCCAAATGAGTCATTATTCACATTTAAAAATGTGTGACCTTTTGTATGTGACAAGATCTGTCAAATCCCCTCAGGATTTATCCTGGAACCCTGTACCACAGTTTATAGATCCTTTGTCAATGTCAGCCATCTGGATGAGTCACGACCATTGCTTGACCAGTTTGCTCTCATTGAAAGCCTAAGCAAATGTTTTCTTTCCATGTGACTCTTCTTAGGCACTCTACATCATCCATCACTTTCCACTGTGGCCCTATGATCTCCTTGATCAGAAAATTTGGGACACAACTGAGTTACAGGATGTTACAGTACAGGTTCTCCCATGAGTCCTCACTGACCTTGAAAGACTAGGGCCAAAATGTTGGCTGTCCTTGCAGCCCTCTATTTCTCTAATTTTTGGTCTGCAAACTTAGGTTGTTAACCCTCCAGAAGAGAAGCTTAATGATATTATTATACTATAACATAGGCAGTTGATCTGAACCTTGTCACATACAAAAGTCAATTTCTTGTTATATAGGTCTTGCTTTATCTCGGTCTTAACCATCCAGCAGAAAAGTATAACATCAAGGTATAAAAGTAAAGCCATATTCATATGCTGAACTGTAAAAGGCTCGTCTACAACTTCTGACATTGCCAGTCATATGGATAACCCACTACTATTATGGACTACTGGACTATATTGGATTATTTTGCTGAATTCATGCACATACAATATTTAAATGGCAATGGAATACCCATCTCTGACAAAACTAAACAAAAGGGGTACGAATGAAGGACCACTTTGTATCTATATATACATAATAATTAGGACAGATATACAGCTTCTTTCTCCCAATTCAATAAGAAGAAAGATTTGTACTAATAGTATTTGTACTAATAGAGTTTGGACATGAAGTTTCCAATGATACTTCTGTCATTTAATTCCTAATTATATCCAGCTGTTCATAGGAGGACATTTTCAAAACTTTAGGCATTTATAAGATGCTATATTGAGATAGCATTGTAGCAAGCAAGACTCTATTAGTGAAGAAATGTGTTCTCCCTTAGACTAAAAGCTGCAGTCACATATCTTTTTTTTGTGTTATTAAATATATGGGGTAATGATCTGTGTTTCTGCAGTGACACTTGTGATTGATGCTGCCTTTTGTACTATGAATAACCACTATGAAGACAACAATATGCAATGTATTAATTATTGAAACTGTCCTACTAACCTGTTTTGAAAAAGTCTCATTGATCATTGTTTCTCAATAAAATTAATAATAATAAAAAAGATGAGAAAAAAATTTTAAAACAGTGTGACCCTGGCCTTTAATGTCAAAGTTCCTGTCACCATTCTGATCTTTTTCTCTCTGAGAAAAAGCCTTCATCAAGTCCTCATTAGTGACCACTCTAGGGATTTTCTGCCTCATATCTCCAAATTTTTCCAAACATATTCTGTGGGATAGTTCTACAGGGTGAGAGGCAGTCACAACCGCAGCTGTACTTCTGGTTCTCATTTTCTGCATTTTCAGCTTTTCTTTCACTGGAACCCAATACCTGATACTGTAATTTAAAAGAAGTGGGTGATGTTTTATTTAGCTTATGGCTTTAGGGTGCTCAGTACATGGTCTGAACGCACATAGGCAGGAAAATCACAGAGGGAAGGTCTGGAAGAACAAAGTTGCTCAGTGCAAGCCTGCTGAGAAGCAGAGCAAATGAGAGCACCAGACGTGAAGGGGCATGGGACAAAATATGGTATCCAAGTTTTCACCTCCAGGGTCTGCCCACACGTGAGCAGAATTGTGCTCCTCCAGTCCTCTGATGCTCCCAGTTCAGTAAACTCAACACTGTCAAGGTCATCAGCACTTTTTGGGCCTCATGTCTATAACTTAAGAAACTGGTAATAAAAATAACATACTGATGAATTAATACAGACTGACAGAAAGGAAGAAAGATGAATAATTTGACATTATTTATATTTTTAAAATGCAGAAGAAGTATGTTTGAAATGAGAGCTGAAAGACAAGCAAAATTTAAGTAGGAGAAATGTCAGTGGTGATTTTGAGTGAAAAGTACAGCCTCAGCCAGAACAGGGCAAAAATCCTGCAGTGAAAAGCAACACAGTTCTCTGAGACCTGAAGGAAACCCTGGGTATTCTGGTATGGAGAAAAAGCTATCATATAGGTATTTCAAAAGAAACTCCATGGTTGAACTGAGAAATAAGATGCTTCACATTCATGGTGTGTAATCTGGTTTTTGATGTTCTGGCTTTGCTTTTATTTTTCCCATGAAATTAAGAAACTTGGGCATATTTGGAGGTGACTGTGACAGACACAGCTCAGAGAGCACGAGGGCAGCAAACATGATGGATAAGTTTTCTAGGAAGCAGATGAAAAACAGGATCCAAGGAACAGATGGAGGGCATGCGTAAGGTGAGCACAGAGATCGGCGCCTCTCTCATGCCAGCAGGTGTGGAGCATGGCGAACGAGACAGCGGGCACCAGGCCTAGAGTCGTGAGGCCCCAGCTCAGACTGTCTGGGGTGACATCAGTCCAGCCTGTGAAATCTGGGCTCACCAGCTTGCTGAAGAAGGAGATTGCTGTTTTCTCACTTTTGCTTGCATTTTCTGTAGAAGTAAGTGTTCTTGTTTCCAATGATACTTTTGCCACTTAATTCCTAATTATAACCAGCTGTTCATAGGAGGGCATTTTCAAAACTTTAGGCATTTATAAGACACTATATGGAGATAGTTAGCATTGTAGAAAGCAAGGCTTTATTAGTGAAGAAATGTGTTCTCCCTTACACTAAAGGCTACAGTCACATTTCTTTCTTCCTTGTGTTGTTAAATATATGGCGTACTGACCTGTGTTTCTTCAGTGACACATGTGATTGATGCTAAGTTACTAAAAATTATGTTCCTTCAGGGGCCGTCAATGAAATACAGTGCTATATGAAGTGTTTTTGTAAAAATAGGTTTAATTATGTATACCTTTATTAAAAACTCACATTGTAACTGGAAATTAGAATGTGAAGTGACACAAACATTATTAGGAACTCATTATAGGATTGTAGCAACTATCTTTACATTTTAATAGGTAAAATTTTAGTAATTGAAGAGGATTATAATGAGCATTTTGTGATTAATCCTAATAAAAGGAATAAAACTTTTTAAATACAATTCTAAACATTTTTATTTCTCTGAGATGACTTAAATTTAGAACTCATGTAGAAAATGTTAGTCCTCTTTTATCTTCCAAACTGTAATAATAAGGGCCAGCCAAATAGCTCAGCAGATTAAATGCATGCAAGCAGGCCCAGGGGTCAGGTGTTCAATCCCTGTGCCTGCTGTGCCAGCTCCACCTCCAGGGCACACTGAGATAGTGATTGACCCTGGGAGTGGTGGCACGCACCTGTAATCCCAGCTCTTGAGAGGCTGTATATAGGCAGATCAATATGAGTCTGAACTAGTAGTGAGACCCTGAGCACCCTGTAGACCCTTCCTTAAAATACAGTAGAAAAAAAAACTACAATAATAATAATTTTATTTCTCCATTAGACAAGTTTTCAGGCTTTACATATGGTTAGGAAATATTGTATGTATTTTTCCATACATTTAAAAAATTTGATTACATATATAACTTTGGAAAACTCTAAAAATTAGTAGAACTTACAAAGGAGATATAAAACCAGTTAAATCTTTTAAGAACTGATTTTCTTTTTCTTTCTTTCTTTCTTTCTTTCTTTCTTTCTTTCTTTCTTTCTTTCTTTCTTTCTTTCTTTCTTTGATACAGTGTCTCACTATGTAGTCTAGGGTTTGCCTTGAACTCATAACAATCCTCCTGTATCAACCTCCTGACTATTGAGATCACCAGTTTACACCACCCTGCCTAGTTTAAACCACTGACACGTTAAAATAAGTATTTAAGTATTAATGCTATTTCCCCAAATTATCATATCCACTGAACACTTTCCTCTTAGTAGAAAATTGTCTCTTGTAAAACTTTTGTGCAATAAATTCTTTCCCAGACTTGGTCAATTTAGAAAATGTAAATCCAGCGCTTTGAATATATAATAGAAAGACTATTGGTTTCCAAGCAAAAATCACTGTTTTTCCCCAATATATTGTACCGCTAGCTGAATCAAAGCGCTCGCTTTTCAGTTTCTCCATCATGTTAAAGGAAAGGTCAGTGCTGCTACTAACCACAAAAGTAAACCTGCAGTGGGTTTTAATATGGAATGCAAATTCATAGTCTCTTAGGTTAAGAGACAAAGATCTCCAAAGTCGAATAACTTAGAAGATAGCCATCTTTTGTTGCCTGGAATCTGGCTCTACCAGATTCCCAAGAAAGATAAAAGATAAAGAATTTATCCAGATGTGATGGATAAGATGCACACCCAATCCTAGCTCTCAGGAGGCTGAGACAGGAGGAATGCTGTGACTTCAGTACCAGTATGGGCTACAAAGTAAGTTCAAAGCCAGCCTACAGTGTATAGAGAAATCCTGTCTCAAAAACACTATGTAGACATAAGAAAAGTAGGCATATTCACCAGTTTTTTGTCTTGCTTCTCCAATATCTGCTATTCCAGAAAGTCATCTATAAATATTTACTGCCTCTTTACATGCTTTTTATATTTAATAATCTTTACTAGTTATCTTTCAATCTTCCAAAATATTTCAATGTATTCTGCCAAATAAAATGCTAATGAGAGTGAAAAGAGGGTTCAAAAATCTGCATTTCTGATGACATTCATCTGAAAGAAAGAAAGGTTTTATAAAGAAAATTGGTCATATGTGAAAACATTAACTGATAATGTCTATCATCACTTTACTGTACCTATAATCAATGTCAAAATTTTACATACATTATTTAAAAAAACTAAAACATGCAACACAGGCCCACAGATAGAAACAGTACAGAGCATAGAATGCCTAGAAATGCTTAAAAAGTTTTAGTGTCACCTTCTTTGCTTCCACAATCTAGTTACATGACCTTTGCTGAAAAGTGAACTATATTAGAAAGAGCATAAAAATTGTAATCAATCAATTATACAATGAGAAATAAAGCATATCCACTTGCAACTTCTTTTCCTTTGTCTGATTTCTATACAGACTTAGAAATAAAAATGATTTTGTTTCTTATCTCCATTGTAGTAAGTTGCAGCTTGAAGAATACTTCTCATCGATGTGATATGTTAGGGCATCCAGGAGCCTTCTGCATGATTCTACATTATTGGGTAAATGATCAGACCTGGTGCCACAATTACCGCTTTATACTGATTCTATTCTGTGTCTTGTGGAGCTTGATATGATCACTTAACCATGAGAGAAAGGCAAAAAAGTCATTAGCTCAAGCTTAGTTTAATTAGAGAGCTAATTCCAGGATTTATCTGCTGTCTTAGTCCATTTCTCATCACAAAGACCTAATGACAACAGGCACAACTCATAGAACAATCAGTTTATTTTGATTTATTTTCAATCCATGTAAGCTGACTCCAAAGCAGAGAAAGTTTGGTAGAAGGGTCTCTAGAAGAAAGCTTCTTGTACCTTAGCAGCCAGGTCAGAGAGGAGGTGAGGAGGCAGGTACCTCTGTCATTGAGACTTCAGTGACACCAGATCGTCCCTTCTAACAGAACCTTAAGTGATGAGCTCATTACTGGATGACTCCCTACTATTCAACTGATTTCCAAAATGCCTGCTTCTAAGAACATGAAAATTTGGGGTAGATCATACTTCTAATTCAAAATGTCCTGAAGGACCCTTGAAGCAAAACATATTTAGTGTATCTCTATATGTTGCCACATTCTAATAATTTCAGCACTGCTAAGTCAAAGTTCAAAGTTGCCAATGAAATTCCTTGGAGACTCTTAGCTATTCACTCTTGAAAAAATTCATGTAGAAACTTAAACACTGCGAAAATCCAATAATATCAAATAAACATTTCCATTTGAATTAAAGAGAAAAATTAGGACAGAAAGACGTGAAACCAAAGCAAGACCAGAACCCAGCAGGCCAAACAATAAATCCTGTCTTTGTATGGACAGCACCAGGAGGAAGTTCTGGCAAGATGTGAACTCGAAAGGGCTCGAGTGTTGTCACCCCTAGTGTAATGCTGATGGCTGCCCACATGGTCTTTGGTGGATTTCTCTTACTACTTGTGGATTTCTGCAGATAATTCACACTTCTGGCTTCTCCAGATTCCTGGAATCAACACAGCACTTTCAGCATCACTCTTATGGCTTCTCACACTGCCCTTTTATGGAGACAAATTTTCAGTTCCCAGATGTTTTCTGAAATCTGGATTGAATTCCTGTATAGCTAGCACCATGAGGATGATGTCAAGCTCCGTCACTAGATGGCGCAGTCCGTGGGTTCTTTTCAACATGTTTGTGGATGACTCTGGGCATCTAAATGGCAGGCAGAGCGCTGTGTGCTGAATCTAAGGGGACCAATTTTCTAAGCAACTCTTCTGCAGCAAAATGCTCAATGTTTCTTTTCTCAAAGCAAAGTTTTAACTTATGCTTCTTTGAACCTAAAAATGTTGGAGTCCTGCTGATTCTTTAGCTGTTTCCCTCCAACCACTTTCCCTATTATCCTAATGAGGAGTTTTTGGAATTTTGTTCTTACTGCTATCTTGTGGCCAAATTTAATTTTTCAGGGGCTTTCTTTCTTGCAAAACTGAAAACTTTTCAAATGGGCTTCTGGCTCCTGTGTCTCACTATATATCTAGCTGAAGACAGCCGCAGCACCCTCACCACAGCCAAAATTTTGAGTTATTTTGAAATTTTATCTGTCTGATTAATTAAAGAAAAAACACTAATCTGTTGTAAACAAAGTCTCAAGATATGTGCAAGACATAGGCATATTACCTGTCAGAGTGTAGCACGTATGCCCTCAAACCAAATTATTTCCAAATGAAACTTCCTGAGTCTGGCTTATATGCTAGCATTCGTACTAGCACTGTAGCGTTCTAAGTTCTGGCCAGAATCCCCCATCAAGCTCAGCTCACCACACTTCAGGGCTCCTGTAGCAGACTCTCCACACCTCTCACAATTTGTTTCCAAGGACTTCTGAACCACATGCTTAGGAGGTCTTGGCACCAACCTCGCTCCATCACACTCTGTCTGTCTCATGGAGAAGACTCACTGCTAGACACTCACTTCTTCATGGAGAATACTCACCTCCATGACTAAAAGAAACAGTGCTTTATTTTGACTCACAGTTTTGATCCATGATCAGCTCTCTCCAAGGCAGAAAGAACACAGTGGGAAGTTATGTCAGAGGAGACCTGCTCACATCATGGTGGGCAGCAAGCAAATCATGGGGGAGCAAGGGGAAAGTATAAGCTTCCTGGTCAGGTCCCTGCTTCTCTAGCTGGATTCCACTTACACTTCCTAACAGCACACTTAGCTACGGACCTCATTAGAGAGGATTCAACTCGAGAGGATAGCACCCCAAAGTGCACTCAGCTTCCAAGGGAGCCACCATGGAACACACGCGCTTTTGGGGGGACACCGCAGATCTAAATTCCAGCACCTTCCTTGGAATTCCTTCATGAGGAGAAGGAAGGAGATACTGCTATACGTGTAAATTACTGCTGTTTACATTTTCCTCTTTTCATGTTTGATTTTTATCCTAATTGGTTCAACCATAAATGTAAAATATTGCATTTTCCTTTATGTTTCAGAAAGGAAATATCACATATAAAGCTTGATAATAATTTAACTAATAATAATTTAATTAAATTCTCTTAAAAGTATTTTGCTTCAATTTTTATGAGAAATGTATTTTACTATTGAGTTATTAAATAGTCTAGTGACAACTTTCAACTTAAGTTTTCAAATTTAATTTTGTAATATA
>NW_004524726.1:1588104-1590856 GCF_000260255.1 Octodon degus
ACACACACACACACACACACACACACAGACAAGAAAGTGAAGTTGCATAATTACTGCTAACCATAAGTTTGATTATTGCATTCTAATGGTATAAACCAGTTCCATAAGTTAATTTTTCTTTAGTGTGTTTGAAGACATTAGTTAATTAAAATTGAATCCACTGAAAATATCTTAGACCAATGTTTTTTTGAAGCAGTCTGTTTCCCTTTATATAATTCATGAAAATTATATATGTTAACATAATTATACTCTTACTGAATTTAAAAGTTGACTTTCCTGAACACAAATTCAGATACTGCAAAATGAAGTTGCTATATGAGTATTTAAAGCATTTGATAGTTTGGAGAGAAATATACCTTGAAATATATAAATTATAGATAGTGGTTTCTCTTTTATACCAAAGCCAATAGAAAATGTTTCAATGAATGTGTTCAGAATAGGATTCTGTACAGCAGATTGTTCTTAAGGACTGAAACCACAGTAGCTTCCCAAGTACAAATTTTTGTGTAATCCACAAGATGAATAATTCAACAAATATTTACTGAGTTCCAAGTGTGTATCAAACATTGTGTCTGCTTTTGAAAACTGCATTGTCTGCTGAAATATAAGGAAAGAAAACAGGCTATCGCAGTATGCTACATGCACTAGCAGAATAGATGGTGCCATGGCAACAAATAAGGGGAACAGGCCCAGGGTAGGAAATAGAGAAATGTTTAAGCCAAGACTATAAGAATAAGGAATTTCGTGGATTAAAAGGATGAACAGAATATTAGGACAGAGGAATGAGAGAAGAAAATTATACATACTTAATTCTAATCCAATATTTTGCAAAGAAAAATACATTGATGAATAAAGACACAGTAAAGAATATTTCATAGTTTGTATATTCTCTCAAGAAATGTACTAGAGGACAGTGACAGACCACCAAAGATTTATAAAGTGGAATGCGATTTGAAGTATCTCTCTAGTCACAGTGCAAAGTAAATATTTGCGATTTGAAGTATCTCTCTAGTCACAGTGCAAAGCATCCCCCAGAGGCTGATAGGAATCAGTGACACAGGCCACAGATTGTTATATTGATTCCAATGGAAGAGAAATATAAAAATTCCCAAATCTTTTATGTAATGTAATTTTAATAAGACTTTCCAATTGTATTTGTCTATAACTCCTAATATTAAAATCACTTGGCTTCATTATCTGTTCACCTTTTATTTTAAATTAATTCATTTGGAAACACTGCCAATGTCATTCATTCAGTCTTATATATTCATATCCACATCTTTATTTAATATTATTAAATCTTTTTTGTTTATAGTGGAGCTTGATGAAGCATGCCTGTAATCCCAGCACTCAGGAGTCTGAGGCAGGAGGATTGCTGCAATTTCAAGGCCTCTTGAAGTATATAATGAGTTCAAAGCAAGATGAATGACAGCAAGATCCTGTGTAAAACAAACAAAAAACTTTTGCTTTTATAATTATATTTAAATTTCAGAAGATGAGAGTCTTAACAAATAAGTATATTTGGGAGTTCTCAAAGAAATGATTTGTATGAAATTTTCTGAAAATTTCTTGTGTTTTTAAATATTTTAGTTAGTGAAAGTTAATTCATCACACATACATTTCTTCTCTAGTTACCAAGAATTACAAATGAAAGTTTATACTTAATTTCTTGGGGCACTCTAATTTTCAGGCTCTAATTTTATTGACTCTAATTTTATTGACACCCCTGATCAGATAGCGGACTGAAAATTTTGCTAAGTAAAAATCTGGGGATGCATTCCTTGGAAGAAAAATTAAAAATGGAAATTTCAGTAATAGGTAAGGCTGTAATATTTATTTCATTGTATTGCCAATGAACTGTAACAAAACAAAGCCGTTATAGTTCCTTTGGCACAGAATTTGGGTGCTCTACATTTAGTTTTCAAAGTATGACCAAAGCCATCATTTATGAGTTAAAATAAAGAGAAGAGGAAGGATAAGAAGCACTTCTCATTATAGAAAATAAGCAAAACCTTATTTAATATTTACTGTTTAGGTGTTGCCTTTTCTTCCCAAGGTACACCATCACTTCTTTACATGCTGAATGCTGCTCTTAGACATGGTGGCAGTGTGTGAGTAGATGAGATATTTGTTACAGGTATCCAAGAGCTGGGGATTTAAGAAACAAATGACAAAACCTGTGCCAAAGGATTCATTCCTTCTTAGCATCCTAATGATCATCCAGGTCCTCTACTGATGAGGTAGAGCAGTAATATGTCCCCATAAGACTCAATCGGCACAGAATTTGAGTTTCAACTTTTCCTCTTCATATTTTATAATGCTAGAAACAAAATAGGTGTAGAGCAAAACGGAAGCAAGGTCAATTCCCGGAGTTGTTTCACAGCTCTAAATATGGCTATCTGCTCTCACAAAGCAATTGAAATATTCCTTTTTTTGTTTTTTACTCCTGCTTTGTACTGTGTGTGATCAAGAGAATTAAATATTGTAGGAAACTTAGAACACTGGGTTTAATTAATTAATTTACTCTGGCCTCTCAATAGCTATCCTAGAAGAAAAATTTATTGGGATTTAAGTCTGACTATTTGTGTTGTGATTTAAGATTGGATCATAGCACCAAGAGAATGGACTGGGTGAGGGACGAGTTACACAAACATGAAGTTGGTGCACCATGCCTAACGTGGTATGACTTTAGGCCACAACACCAAAAAGCACTCACTGGATGTAGAAGGTATTAATTACTAATATATATATA
>NW_004524726.1:1590971-1599524 GCF_000260255.1 Octodon degus
TATCCTCCAGCTTATTCATTGTTTCTTGCTGTCTTAACATTAGAGGCAAAGTAAATATTTTTCATAAATTCATTAGATTGTAGATGGTTGGTCCATAAAATTTCTAAAATGAATTCAACTGGTGTTTGAACAGCTCTAGCCAGAAAATTATCAGAAAATGATTTTAATTATGAAATGTTTGTCAAAAACATTACCATTGATCTTTGTACAAAATAAATATTTATCTGTCTACTTTTTAAAAATTGCATTCAGGAATTTGTTATGTAGATATAAAAATTTCATGTGTATTGACATTTTTGACATCTACTTTTTCTTTTTTATGGTAATACAGGAAAAATAGTATACAAATTAAATTTTATATATGGAGACCGTACTTGAAGAAAATTCCAATATCGAAGGCCAAACTATAGAAATCAAGATTCCTTATCTGACACAGTAAAATGAAGTATGTGCCATGTGTGGCGTGAGACAAGACAAGCTTGTTTGTAAATGCTAATTTTGCTATTTAAGTGTTCTGACATTAGAAATTACTTTAAGTCTTACTTCCATGAACTCTTTATCACAAAAAACCCTAATATCTCTGGAGAAAATTAATGAATTATTTTTATAACTTTTATACATTTATTTCAATTTCAAAGTAAAATATATTAAAATTCAAAAATATTTCTCTAACTCATTTAATATAGGTAATAAAACTATTTTACATTTATAAAAGTATGACAACCAATGGTATTTTGACCTTGATTCATTATCGTTTTTCCTTAGTTTCCCAGAGTATTGGAATTGCAGTAACAGAAACAGTATATAGCATATACATTGTAAAACAAAAACAAAGGAACTATATGTTCTGGAAAGATGAGTTCTCAACAAGACTCCTTCCATGATTAACTATGCCAATTATTTATCTATTTTTAACATTTCTTTAGCTGGAGTTTAAAATTAGTTAACAAAAATAATTAGTACACTAAACTGCAACTTAGAGATATTTAAAATAATATAAAAATGGTGATTATTGCAATGTCAAATTAACTACCATCATTCATACCTATCATTTTAGTATTTATTTATTTATACTTATTTTTGCATTATCAGGGGATCAAACTTGGGAACTTGCGCATGCTAGGCAGTCGCTTGTGATACTGAGCTGTCTCCCTGGCCCCACTGTAGTATTTACTCATGCAAATAAAAACATTTTTGAAGACAATTTAGCAAATTAAATAATTCAATTTTTTCCAACTGTTCATCCAATTTTGTACACCTGTTAATACGATACTTAAATAAGTAGTTAAATAATATATTAATAATTTTCTTAAAAATGTGTTAATTTGTTTTACACATACATATTAAGTTTTATATTAAAAGGTTGAATGTCAGTTAGAATTAACAAATGCAAGGTTTTCATTTAATTGACAAAATTAATACTTATTCTTTCCTTGGGTTCTAATCTTTTTTAACTAGAATACAATAGCGATATTTCCAAATGGAATAAAATGAATTCATATAATTTTATAAAACGTCTTCATGTCTGTACTATTTCATGCAAATTCTCATTAGAATTATACACAGTTTACTGTAATAAATAAACTGCACATAGGTTTAAAACAACTTGTACATTGAGCATGCTTTTAAAATGGCCAGGCATCTAAAGCCACATGTTCTTTACCTAGATATGTTCTGGCTCTGATTTGGTGCTTGTAAAATAAATATTTGGAATTATCACTATTCTATTCTAGTTAAAATGAATTAAATCCTAAAGGAAACAATAGGTTTTTCATTTAAGCCAATTAAATGAAAACCTTTTATTTTGTAAATTTCAGTTATAAAATCATCATTCAGTCCTTTAAAATTATTTTTTCTATATTTTAAATGACTCCAGTGTCACTAAATGTTATAACAGAGAAAAATGATAGCATATGCTGAGTTAATATATAAAATAAATGTAAATGGTGACATATTAGTTGGAAGGTTCTAATATTTAATGTAGTTGGCTCTGTTTAAACACAAATCATCTTTATAGAGAACAGGATAGCTTTGTTTTACTTCTATTTTAGTTTAGTCCTATAACTTATGGGTTATTTGTAGAGTTTCTATATTTAAATCAAGGATTTTTAAACTTTAAAAGGGACTTTTTTGTTTCAGGGTCATTATTTCATCCTTTTCAAATATATACTACTTAATTTCTTAACGATGTTCAAGCTTTGACTTTTTCCTCCACAGTTTCTGGTCTATTCAGTTTTTATTTATGATGCTATTTTTCTCTTGCTTAAATCAAAATATATACAGATTCTGTTTATTTTCACACTGATGTGTAAAGGAACCATGTGTCCCCTATAAATATAAGACTATGAAAAAAATGTAAGCTCATATGTCTTCTGACATATACAGGGCAGCTCTCCGCAGAGTATAAAGAATACATGCTTCATGAATTGAGAATAATGCATGTCTTTCATAATTTTAGCTTTTGTTATTTCTTCTAAACGGTGAAATAGCATTTTATGAAAGGCACCATGAGATTTATCTTAGAAGCAGAGATCAGGATGGGAAAGGCCCACGGCAGCGAGGAGGTGATAGAGCCCGAAAGAAAGAACTGCTGAGAGAAACGTGAGCAGCAAGATGCGGGGCAGCAGAGTGAGTGTGGCTCCGCTGTCACTTGCCTTATATAGTTATAAATTAGATTCAATAATGGAAACAGAGATTGTAGCAGGAACAGATACCAAGGCAAATACATTTTAAAATAAAGAAGGCAAAAAAGAAAAAAAAAAATGAAGTGGAAGTGTGGGTTCCATGCACCATATAACAAAACTGGGTGTTTTAATACCCAGAGTAAAAAGTATCAAGTGGTACACAAAGGATATACTTCAAACAACAGTAAACAATGAAGATGGAGCAAAACAAAGCCCAAGATACTTTTAGGGAAGTAAGAGAAATGAAAGTATGAGGTACGGCATAAATAAGTACAGAATAAATAGCAAATGGACGACAAGGAACTCATATTTCAATAGCTCATAAAAATGTAAATTATGTAAATAAACAGATCAAGAAGCATTAGAAAAATCATATATATATATATATATATATATATATATATATAAATCTCACAGCTTTGTTTTGCTTACAAGAATTTCACTTCAAACTTAGTGACAGTAAGCTAAAACTGAAAGAATGAAAAATGACATAGTGTGAAATGTAAGAATAGCATGTAAATATCTAATAAAGGAGACCTGAAAACAGGAGAAATTGTTGTAGAAAAAGTGCAACATTATATAATAAAAGCAAAACAATCCTAAATGGAATATAATATATAGAAAATAGGAGTTTTGGAGGGCAAGTCTTTACAAAACATATAAGGCAAAGCAGATAGGTTTGAATGTAAAATTTAGATGAAGCAATAATTATAAGTGAAGACTTCAACATCCCCACTTCAGCATCTGCTAGAACTTCTAGGTATAATTTCAGGAACATAGAAAACTTACTACAATTAGCCAACAGGATCTGACATATGTAGACACTGCATCCAATAACACAGATAAGTTTTCAAGTGTCTAGGTACTATGTAATGAATTATCAGCACAATTTTCATCCAAAAATTAATTATAAAAATATTTGTACAATTCTTAACACATACTACTTTATTGGGAAATGAGCTCATTGTAGATTAAACAAGTTAAGATGTCATCATACTGGTTGTTCCTATTGTAGTTTGATTTTTAAGAGAAGAGATACAGATTGGAACATGGTATGGTTTGGAGTTTTTTGCAAGAGGAACAAGACACATTTTTATAATATTATTTTACAAAGAATCATGCAAGAATCCTATACAAGAAGTTCAGGAAGTCTATCCACACACTAAACACTCAAGAATCCTGCTGAGGGCCTGGATCCTAATATCCTGCATGAATCCAGAGGAAAACCTAGAGCTCATAAGAATGCATCCCACAAGTTCAACTGGAGGTCTAGAGCCCACAGGAAAGTTTCATGCAGGCTTGTTTCAGAGATCTATACTGAAAAGGCACAAAGGTCAATGGTGAAAGCTAGAAAGTTTATGCCAGTGGGATTCAAGATCTGTGCTAGCAAGGTGAGGGATCTGAACTGGAGCCAGGAAGCAACACTTGGGTAAGCACCAGAATTCCCCCCAGAATACCACAGCCATCCTCAGCAACAGTGAGGCCCCAAGCTTCTCCAGTGGTGAGGAAAGATGAGTTCCCACAAGAAAAGCCAACACAACTAGCTTCTCTACTAGACTGAGCAGTTGAGCAGTGCACCATCTTCCCCTCTGGAGCCAGGAAGCAGTGCTCAAGATGAGGACCAGAGCTCCCCAAAATGAACTGCAGCCATTCTCAGGGACAAGGAGGTCCTAAGCTCCTCCTCTGACAAGGACAGCCAAGTTCATTAGGAAAGCCATCCTGATAAGATCACCCAGCAGAGAAGCCCAGGAGAACTAATGTCTTCACTAGCCCCAACAGCTTCTCCAAACAGCACCCTAATAGTATTCCAACAACTTCTGCTGTTCCGCCTTTTATACGGCTGGCAACAATTCTCAAGTGGGCCTCCCACACCCAGCACCACACTAGTTCAATTCAGCCAGGTGTAATAAGTGGACCACCACTTGAAATCCACTACAGGGTACAAGGAGATTATCATTTGGAAAGAGAGAATTGGAGTAATACATAGACAGCAAAGATTGCCAGAAAACTACCAGAACCAAGTAAGAGGCAAGATTTGAGAGAATACAAGGTCCTGCCAGTTTTTGAATTTTCATAATCAAAAATATGAGCTACTATGCTGTTAAGATAACAAGCATTGTTGTATTAAGAAGTACTATATTGTAAAATGAATGTACTTCAGAATAATCAACAATATGATTCTGTCCTGAGCCATAAAGCAGATTATTTAAAAAGTTACATATTTTCAATAATACAGACTTTGTTTTTGGATCAAAATGGAATGAAACTAAAGTTTGAGTGCAGAACAACAGATAACCTTAAACTTTATGGCAATTAACACACACATTTTGGTGTATGCGATACTGGGATTTCAACTAATGGCGTTCTCTCAGTGCTAAACGCCCAACACTTCTATTCTGTATTGTGAAACAAGGTCTTCCTAAATCACTAAATCAATCACCCAGGTTAGGCTTGAACTTGCCATCATACTACCTGAGGTTTTTAGAGAGTCAACAATCCTTTTAAGTAATTATTTCTTTATAGAGCAACCTATAATAAATTAAAAATAGATCCCAATGTAAGTCCAAATGAGATTTTTAAAAATATGTAGCATTGACATCAGCAGTGTGCAGAAGGAACTTATAGCACTGAAGGCTTACATAAGAAATGAAAAGCACTTTCAAATCAATGCTTTAATTGTGTTTGGGATTCAAATATCCTCAAAAGGTTCATTGTGTTGAAGGCTTGGTTGTTCTGTTAGGCTTGGGGAAAATGAGAGCACTAACTTGACCAAGTGGCTTAATCATTGATGAGTTATTTAGTTGAAAGGGATTGTTAGAAGGATGGCCATAAACTAACTGACAGATGCCCCTAGCAGAGGGTGTGGCTTTGAAAGGAGTATGGAGGAAGATAAATTGAGATAACCAAAATGAAGAAAACAGGTAAGAGAAGAATTTAGGGAAAAGTGGAAATAAGAAAGAGACAAAAATCTTATTTGAAAATCAAATATTAAACAACTAGTACAACTGAAAATCTCTAGCAACAAGAAGAAATATAGAGTGAAAAAATGTTGGCAATGTTAGGAATGACAGAGTTATATCACTGAAGATTCTGCAGACATTTCAAGGAAGAAACAGGAATAAATTACTTCACACCCATAATTTGACAATAGAGTAAGTAGACAAGGCCTTAGTAATTAGAAGCCAAAAATTGTAATCAGTGTGCTGGAAATCCAGCTTGTGAACTTTCCTGTGACATGAAGCTCTGCTTACAAAGCCCAGCATGACAAATGAAGGACAACAACATTCCAAACCTCTCAAACATAAAATAGCAGACGACATGACACGATTTAGAACTATTTCAAAATAATTTATAATATAAAATCTAGAGAGACATGGCCAGCCAAATAGCTCAGTGGATTAAAGAGCCTGCTTAGGCAGACACAGACCAGGATTCGATCCCCTGAGTGCTGCGTGGGCTCCGCCCCGCGGAGATGATGAGTGAGACTGGGCGTGGTGGCGCGCACCCTTAATCCCAGATCTTTGGGAGGCTGAACACAGGAGGATTGCTAAGGGTCTGATCTATGTTGTGACACCATGTAGACCCTGTAGACCCTTACAAAATAAATAAATACATACATACATACATACATACATACATACATACATACATAAAACTAGAAAGACAGCAGGGAGAGAGGAAGAGAAGATTTTGTTGGAAAGTACTATTTACACAAATATGGACTTCATTTTTACAAACACTTGGTACTATAGAATAAAATATTCCACAACATTTTTGAGCTGTGTATTGTCCTCTGGCCTCCAAAGAGTGAGGAGAGAGAAAGATACAAAGCTGAAGTTGAATTTTTTTAACAGAGACATAAAAATCCCCAATAAACTATTAACAGACAACATCTAATAATATGTAAAAAGGATTAGGATAAAATAGAAATTATAAGACATAATAATTAAAGCTGGTTTATCATAGTAAATTTAATCAATGAAATTTATTATATATATTGCCAATAAGAAAAACATCACATAATTCTACTAGTCTTTGAAGGAAAGCATTTAATAATGTTGAATTCTCACTCATGACGCTCTCATCAGGTAGGAAGTAGGCACATTTTGCTACAACTTGATAAGACGTATCAATGCAAGCATTCCTGTAAAACCATAAGAGTATCTTTCAGCTGAATGTGTTTTACTCCAAAGCTGAGAAAATGGCAAAGTGCCAACTTGTAGTACAAATATTCCTTTTTTATTCAGTGTAGAATATTCCAGTCGTTATAACGAGGTACAGGAGGAAAAGACATAGACTTAAAATGAAGAAATAAAACTATGCATTTGCAACATATAGCATATTCACAGTGATAGTTGCAGGAAATATACAAAAAGTATAAAACTAATTTAAGTAATTCTATGCATCACAAGATATAATAAAATACACACATAAGCAACAGGCCAAAGTTGAAATTAAAAACACAAGACTACTACATTCAATGCACAGGAAATGAAATATTTAATTATGTATTTAGCAATACAGGCAAAGGTTTGCTGTGATGATAATGACTAAACCTTGATAAAGAAATAAAAATCTGCATACAAGTAGTGACATATGTTTGTGGATTGAAAGTTTACAAAAAATTAAACCATCAGTATTTCCCAGACTCATTTGTAGATTTAATGCAATTCTTATAATAATTTCATCAAGATTTTTGTACGTATACACAAGTTTATTCTATTTCTATATGAAAACCAAATTTTTTAAATGAAAGATCTTGAGGGTAGAATAATAGAGAAGGAGGAATCACTGCCTGAAACGGTGCCTGGTTAAACAGCACGCTAGTGAAGGGAGTATGGAATCACAGGGACAGAAGCACAGGATGATGGGAGAGGCAGGGAATAGTAAATCTGGTCAAATACCTGCAACTGATTATTTGATGGAAGTGCAAAAGGAATGTAGCCTCTTTAACAAATGGCACTGAAACAATTTGAAATCCATAGGGGGACAATGACATGACTTACAATTCATATTTTATAAGAGCTTATAATTGATCTTAGATTTTAATCTACAATGAAAAGCTATCAAGTCTGGAAAAAAATAGAAAATACATTAATAATTTAGAGTGAGGCTATATTTCCCTACTTGACACCAGAAGCAATATTGATAAAAGGAAAAAAAATGACGAAAAGAACCTCAGTAACACTTATTCTTTGAAAGCCCACATGAAAAGAATGAGAAAACAAACCCACAGTTAACAATATATTTGCATATTATACATCTGACAAAGGGCAAGTTTTAAAATATATTAAGAAACATCAAAACTCAACAGTACAACAAAAATCCAATTAAGAATGTTCACAGACAGAACAGACATTTCACTCTGGATGATATATGGATATCAAGTAAGCATATAAGTAGGTGTGCAAGTTAATTACCCAGGGGAAGTGCAAAGTCAAAAGAAGCTATCACTGTACACCTATCAGAATGGCTAAATCAAAAGTGTTACATCAAGTACTTGCAAGCATATGAAGAACCTGATTTGCTGGTACATCATTGGTAAGATTATAAAATGGCATTGTCTGTGAAATAAGTCTGTCTGCATAAAAGAAAACCTGAAATTATCTTGTTGCTCAGAATTTTAGTTTTTGACATCATTCCACAAAGGAGCACTTATTAATCCATAAAATTTTGTACATAATTTGTTCATAGCAACAATATTAATAAAAACCTAAAACTAGGAAACACTGGAATACATGATATTCAGCAGGAAGCCTGTAAAACAAACATGAGCACAGCTGGATCATAAAATATGTTCATCTGAAAGAAAGAGAGAGAGGCAGAGACAGAGAGAGAGAGAGAGCAAGCAAGAGAAAGAAAGAAAGAA
>NW_004524726.1:1599884-1601114 GCF_000260255.1 Octodon degus
ATGCACAATGTTAATGAAATTTAAGGCATCATGCTCTATTAAAGCTCCCTAAGAATTAATTATGAACTATTCCATTGATGTAACTTTGCTGAAAAGACACCATTTTCTTTCTTTTTTTTTTTTTTTAATATGGGAAAACAGAACACTAACTGCCAGTGATTATGGTAACACGGTTGTATCTCCAGGTGAATGAAGATATACACTCAGGTAAGAAATGTTTTTGAAACTTACACAGGCATTTAAAAACATATGTACATGCAAATGCTGCAAGTTAAAACTGAAAGCTAATATGACTGAAAAAATCAATTTCTATATCTTGGATGTAATATTTGACATTCGAGGTAAAATGTTGATACTGAGAGAAACCTATCAGAGTATAAAAAAGTTCTCACTGTTATTTTAACTTATTCTTGAGTCTACAATTATTACAATGAAATTTTAATAACTTTTTTGTGTGGAACTGGGGATTGAACTCAGGCCCTTGCGCTTGCCAGGGAAGCGCTTATTCCACTGAGTCATCTCCCTGGCCCCACTTTGTTTTAATAACCATTTTTTTTCCTTTTTGTGAAACTGGGGATGGAACTCAGGCTACAATGAAATTTTAAAATGTTTATATTTCACTTATACAGATAAGGATGTTATAAAATTGATAAAGCAAACATTGTACTGAATAAATGTTACATCATATGATTATGAAGTCCAGTAGTAGCTCAACAGATGTAGGAAAATTTACATAAATACATTATAGACATTTGTATGATTAGTTAAAAATATCCATCTTCCTACTTAGTTATACATTTTTGTCTTTCAAAAATTTTTTTCATATTTTGAAAATTAAATAGGTCTACACCTTGCTATTCCCTTTAGATGGAGCTATAAAGATTGTATATACAATAAATTTGAAGTACTCTGATTAAAATGACTGAAAATGTCTTTCTTTTTGTGGGAGACATTAACTTAATGACCAACATGTTTAACCAAAAAAAGGTTGCTTCATTTTCCAAGAAGAATGAAAATATTTGTTGTATATTTAATTGATATGGCACCACCCTTAATGTATTTTATCTAACAAGGGAAAGATGGAGTTGGCGAAACATAACATCTAGTGTTTGAATTATGTACTAAACTATTTTGACAAGGGATCATCTTCTACATGACATTGTGAACTTATGTGAGCATCCGTACATTAAAACAGTTATTTTAAAAAATCTTAACTTCAAAATATTATAA
>NW_004524726.1:1602284-1604238 GCF_000260255.1 Octodon degus
ACAGAAAGGCATTGTAAATACACTATACTTAGCATTAGATAAATGAGATGGGAAGAAATGAGAAAAGAAGGAAAAATAGAAACAGAGGGTGTTGTCATTGCTGTTTTTGTTGTTGTTCTTGTTTGGTTTTGGGGGGCTGGAAATTGAACTCAGGACCTTGTGTTTGCCAGACAGGTACTTGTGTCACTGAGCTATATTCCCATCCCACAACAAAGGTTTTCTAAATGGGAAAAGGAAGAAGGGTTGAAGTGTATGGGAATGAGGAGAAAAAGAAACAAATTATATCATGTACAGGCACAAATTATCTAAGATGAATGTAATTATTATGTTTATCCAAAATATACCAATAAAATCTATTTAGGAAAACAAAAAACCCCTCAAGGAATGGCTATTGTTAAGAAGTCAACTTGTGATCTATCAGCTATCCTCTGGGATAAAGCACCTTGTGATGTTTACTATATTTTATAATACAATATACAGCAGACTAAGCACTTGCTTAGCCAAGCGCAGGGACCAGGGTTCGATCCCAAGCACCACATGTCACTCTGCTCCTGCCCCCAGGCACGCTGAGCGAGACACAAAGATGAGGCATAGTGGTGCAGGCCTGCAATCCCAACACTCAGGAGGCTGAGACAGGAGGATCATTGTGAGTCTGAGGTGCATAGTGAGACTTTGTAACAAATACAATAACTACCTAATAAACAAATAATAAATAAATTTTAAAAGGGCGGAGCAGCCAGGGCGGTAGCTCAGTGGACCAAGCATCTGCTTAGGCAAGCACTGGGACTGGGATTCAGTTTCTGGTACTACATGCCGCACCGATCTTGACCCCAGGCATGCTGAACAGGCCACTGAGTCTGGGCGTGGTAGTGTACTCCTGAAATCCCAGCACTGGAGAGACTGAAAACCGGAGAATCACTATGAGTCTGAGCTGCACAGTGAGACCCTGTACCAATGACATTTAAAAGAATAACAATAATATTTTATACTTTTAACATGAATGTATACAAAATAAAAAAAACCTTGCATAACTATTACTTTCAAATGAACTTTTATTTATTGCAATGTTATTCATTGTATATTTATAAATCACTGATACAGAAAACCTATGTTTGATAAATATTCAATAATGTTATGAATATGTTATGAAGTTATGTAAATTTTCATTTGCCTTATGTTCTTAAGGGAAATAATTTTTCTAGGAAACAAAAGTGTAAAAATGAAAATGACTATCATTCTCAATCATTACCTTGGAGCAGTGGTTAAAGAATCCAAACAAATAAAAACAATCAAAACTAGAAATAAATTGTTACAGCTTAATAAATAAAATACTTTGAGATTAAAATCTATTATCCCTAAGATTGGCCATCACTGACCCAGAATAATATCTTAGCAAATCAACTTACAAACAATCTGCACCAATTCCTGATGACGGGAAAATATAATATAGCTTAATTTAAAGCAAAATGGTCCCAAATTGGGCCAGCCAAATAGCTCAGCAGATTAAAGTGCCTACAAGGGACTTTAAGGCACAGAGGCCGGGGTTTCGATTCCCAGGCCTGCCATGCTGTGAATGCTGTGGAGATTGGGCGTGGTGGTATGTGCCTATAATCCCAGCTCTTGGATGGCTGTAAACAGGCAGATCACTACTAGTCTGATCTAGTAGTGAGAGCCTGAAAACCCTGTAGACCCTTCTCTAAAATACAAAAAACAAAAACAAACAGAAAAGAAACCCCCATGGGCCCAAATTGAAAGACCAAGTGAATAGTAGTAGCTACTGGCTATAAGAACAGAGCAGAATTGATAAACTTCAGTCAATATTTCTGAGAGAAAACATTTCTGCATAATAGGTAAGTTTTGCTCTTTTTGTTTTATAAATTATTTGATTATATTTCCATCACATCATAATAGAATTCTTACACAAATGCTAAATATTCTCTCTGCTCCTGTACTT
>NW_004524726.1:1604338-1622667 GCF_000260255.1 Octodon degus
TATATACTTTATAAGGCAAAAGTTTTGCAGCACAATCTTTAGCTATGTTAATTGATGTGATTAGTGATGTATGTGATTTCTTTAGGAATCTATCTTAATGTGCTTCGATGTACTATTATTTGAAGCATTCATTTCAACTCTCCAACCATGAAGAAGTTATGAATTGGAGTCAAAACTAGTTTCAATGCTACATTTGCTTTGTGTATTATTTATGGTATTTGAACCCTCTGCAATGAAAGGAACAGCTTCTCATGGTATGATCACTGTTTAATAAAGAGTTGAAATACTTTTGATTTTTTCCTTTGCAGGAAAACAATTTTTGTAGATGAGTTTAGTGACATTTAAAAATGACATCTTAGAAAAGAATTTTCTTTCAAGTAATTTTTACATGACATCCTTCACTCGGCTGTGTCAAGGAAACAATCAACAAAATACATGGTCATTAAGCAAAGCGTGTTGTCATAACCTGACTGGCTGAACGCTCCTTCTCTTTTGTTCGCTGAGTATTTCACTGAAGGCTCATTAAAATTGTTGAACATAATATGCTATTAAATGCTGAGGACAGAGTGGCAAATGAGCCAGGTGTGGTCTGTTTCCTGAATAAAAGCTCTCAAAATATAAATATAAGAAAAAGTTTGTAGAAAGCCACAAATGCCCTTTGAAATATATATTTCATAAAAGAACCTATAATAATTAAAAATAGAAGACTAATGTCTGCTGAAATCCCACAACATTTGATGGGATGTGAGCTGAATACGCTCAGGCACCAGACAGTACCGAGGCACACAGATGCAACACACGAACACACAACTAAGGTTTTCTTTCCATCATATATATGTATATATTGTCTTTTTGAGACACTATTTCACTATACAGTTCAGGTTGGCCTGAAACTTACTTGATAGCCCAGACTCACCTCAAACTCACAGCAATTCTCCTGCCTCAGCCTCCCAGATACTGGGCTTACATGCATGCGCCACCACATCCAACCAGTTATCCGTTTGTACTTTTTATGGTCAGCAATGTTACAAAATAATTTAATATCAGAGTAATTCACTTGATGTAATTACTATTGCCTTATGCTTTGTAAGAAATACTTTAAGAATAAGTAAAACCTACATAGCTATTCTATTTCTTCAAGCTGCCATTATAATAATGAAGACATCGTAACATTTTCCATCTTGCTTCCAATAACAAGCTAAGAACGTTCTTGGCCTCATACTCAGCAAAATACAAGGAAATTCAAGGAATATGCACTATTTTAAATGTCCCTAGTGATGTCAGTCAGCAGAAAACACAGTAAGCAAAAGACATAACAAAAAAAGACAATAAACAATGAAACCAGAATTATATTATCAGATATTTTTATAAGAGAGCATGTAAGAAAATTAGCAGTGTCATTTCAAAAACTGCATCTATTTATGTTTATATTTGGCATTTGAATAGCTCTAGAAGTTATTCTGAAAGCAGGAGCACAAATCCTATTGGGAAAATAGGGGAAATGAAATAGTTGAATAGTTGGTAGGTCATAGAGAAATGATCTAATCATCTAGCCAACTTCAGGGACTACTCTAAAGTGATGGAATACAATTAAAGCAACTTTTCACATAACTATTTGGGGATATTTTAGCTTAGCTTAACGTTACTTTTCCATTGCTTTTACAATGGAATTGTTTACTAAAACTTTGGAAGACAAACACATAATTGAGAACTGCAAATGTAATTCACAAAAATGCAACAATGTCTTGGCAGGTTAGCTGTAATTCCCACAGTGAATTAAATAAGGAAATTGACTGGGTGCAAAGCAACCCCAAGCAAATTCTGTGAATGCGTTACTCAAGCAACATAAGCCAAAATAAAATTGACAGATTCAATTGAGACCTAGACCCTAAGTATATTGGAAAGGAGATTCTGCAGGTGAGTGTTCAGTCATTTTGGAGATAGAAATGCCATCTGTATTTTTCGTATCTTTTCCATTCTGTAAAGCACTTAAAGACAATTTCACACATGCTGTAGATCTACCCTGAGCCATCTTGTTTCTGCGTATCTGACTACTATTCTTTTACCTCTTTTTAAATAAAATTACAACTTACATGCGCTGGAGAATATTTCAACAGACCCTAAAAGAATGTTTTTTAAAAGTGGTTTTACTATTAATACAGTTTTGTAAATTATGCATTGTGGATATAAGGGCATCAGAGTCACTTCTTTTATATAGCATGTATTATTTTCTGTTATCCAAGTAATGCTAGTTATGACTCTGGAAGAGTTAGTATTCCACCACCTCCATGGTGCATGTCACATGCTCCTTTTTATATCCAATTAGTCACTCATTGCTGTAAATAATTTAGTTTTTCTTTTGAAAAGTGGGGAAAAATAAATTACAAGTAATTGTCTTAAAGATTGTAATTTTATAACTTGTGAAGTTGGATAAAAATTCATTATATTGTTTCCAATTCCTTGTTATAGAATTAATTTAATTAATGAGAACTTTCTGAAGTAGTAAGAAATTTAGTGAAATTGGCAGTTTTAAACTTTAAAAATTATTAAAATCTCAACCTATTTGTATTCTTGCAAGTTGTTTAAAATCTGTCCCTTCAACTGTCTTTGTTTTGCACATGATCTTTCTGTTTATGTTCTGAATGCAAATATTCTTTTCTTACAAAATGTTTTTCACTCAGCTTTGGTTAGTCTTTATCCTTGACTTAGTAGTTTATATTTTGTAAAATACAAATCCAAGTATCTCTTATCCTTACAATCTGATAGGTTTCTCATACTTTACCATCCTGGCAGTAATAACTGATAAGTTTACTTTGTCTTCAACAATAATCTCTTTAGACTTTTATGTTAACATCCTTCCTTACCCCTACTGTCTCTCTTAGAAATTTTCCACCCTACAAACCTCACATTGCTATTCATTTGTAAATTCCCACTTGCTCACACTGCATGCAGAATTAAGACCTGTCCCACTCTGTATTTAAGATTTTTTGCTCTAAACAAAACCTATTTTCACTGCATTAACTACTATACAGATGATTTTTTCCCACCTCGTAAGGTATGAATGAGCTAAATGCTAAAAACCTTTATTCTACTTTATTAAAAATAATGGAAAAATAAAACAGATTTTGAAGTATTTTAGCTTAGATTTAATGTCATTAATTTATATAAAAAGGGCATTGACAATGAAATAGTTTCCTTTTTTTATTTTAGAGAAGGGTCTACAGGGTGTTCAAGGTCTCACTATTAGATTGGACTCCTAGTGACCTACTTGTTTACAGCCTTCCAAGAGCTGGGATTGCAGATATGATCCGCCACACCCAGTCTCTATTACAGTCTCAGTGGGCCCCCATGGCGGGGCCGGCAGGCCCGGGGATCAAACTCCAGCCCCCTGTGCCTACCTGCAGGCACTTTAATCGGCTGAGCTATGTGCCCAGCCCTTCCTTTGATATTTTTTAGCAATTGTTCTATAAAGATGCAGTTCAAGGAGCACCCTCCTAGTGTAAGGTCCAGAGTTTGATTCCGGGAAGAAAAAAAAAGGCACAGAGCAAATGTCATATCTTCCTAGTCACATGTGTTTACCACCAAGAGAGTCCTGCCAAAGTTTGCATAATGAATACAATCTTATATTAATGAGTTTGACCGTGTATACAATCAAATTAGGGAGTCTTGAGAGAAAGAAATGCATGTGACCTAACTATTTCATTCAGATCCTGGCAGGATTTTTGGCATATATGAGGGTTAAATTCAAATTTCAAAATCCAATGACTCAATTCATAAAGTCGTTACAATTAATATAATTCCTTAGCACACTTAAGTAATTTGAATTATTAAATGGAAGATGGATACTGTTCTCAGTAAAAAAAATGAAGTCTTCTGAATGGCAAATGAAGTCATAACCAAAAACCTAGTATTGAATTCACTTAGATACGAAGATATCTTAGGAAGGAGATAAGCAAGGATATAAATCCATGCTGTTGTGTGTGGAAGGTCATCATGAAAATAAATAATTTTCTTTCACAAAATTTGACCAGAATTGTGTCTTAGTCATAATTTCTGTTAACACAGAAAGTGCTTCTGTTGAAATATAATGGATTTGTCACATATAGTGAAATTAGCTTTATCTTTAATAAGGCCTTTTCAAAGTTAAATCTAAAATTGTTTGTGAGTCATTTTCAATGTACAAACTGTGTTCCTACAAATATTGAGAAGAATCACTAGTGCCATTAATGAAGTTTGATTTTTTTTTCATGTTTTTGGTACAGTGTCTCACTATGCAGCTTGTAGTGATCCTCCTGTTTTCAGCCTCCCAGTACTGGGATTACAGGCGTGCACCACAACGCATGGTCTCTGTGGCCAGCTTAGTGTGCCTGGGGGTGGGGCTGGCAAGGCACGTTGTGCTGGGGATTGAACCCATGTCACTGTGCTTGGCTAAGCATGTGCTTAATCTTCTGAGATATCTTGCCTGCCCTAGAAATTTGAATTTAATAAATGTTAATATTAATTCACTTTAACTAACATGCAGGATAACAATTTTATGTTTTCACTATAATACTCTAAAAAAGATTAAAACAGATATAAGAAAATGAAAAAATATCCCATGGTCTTTGGTAGGAAAAACCAAGATAGTGAAAACCGCCATCATTCTAAAACTATTATCCATTTTATGAAATTCCAAAAAAATTCCAATAGCATATTTTACAGGGATAGAGAAAACAATTCTAAAATTCATTTGGTATAACAGATCTAGAATAACAGAGATAGTCTGGACAAAAAAAGGCAAGGAAGGAGAAATTATAAACTCTGATTTGAAATTATACTATAAAGCTGCTGCAATAAAAACAGCATATTTTTAGTAAGCAAACACACCTGAGGATCACTGAAACAGCACAGAAGATGCAGAAACAACTCCAGACACACTCAGCCAATTTATCTTTGACAAATGTGTCAAATACATTCACTGGAAGAAAGATGGCCTCTTTAATAAATGGTGCTAGAAGCTGAGAGTGGTGGCACATGCCAGTAATCCCAGCACTTGGGAAGCTGAGGCAAGAGGATTGTTGAGTTCAAGACCAGCCTATATCAAAAAGAATAAAGAGCCAGTGTTATAGCTCAATGGACTAAGCACCTATTTAGCTGAGTGCAGGGACAGGGGTTTGATCCCCAGAACCACATGTCCTGCCAGCCATGCCTTTGGGCACACTAACCTTGCCACAGAGGCTATGCGTGGTGGTGCATGTCTGTAATCCCAGTGCTGGGGAGGCTGAAAACAGGAGGATTACTACAAGTCCCAACTGCATAATGAGACACTGTACATAATAAATACAAAAAGAAAAGACTAAATCAATAAATAATCAAATTGTGCTGAAATAATTGACTCTACATGCCACAGATTTAAACTGAACTCATATCTTTTGCATGCATTAAACTGAACTTGAAATAGATCAAAGATATGAACATTAAAATGGAAAAATTAAATCTGCTAGAAGATAGAATAGGTAAAGCCATTGCAAACATTGGTATAAAGACTTTATGAATAAAAGCCTGATTGCTCAAGAACTGTCACAAAGCATTAACAACTAGGTTCTCATTTAAAAACTTTTACAAAGCAAAAGAAACCACTAACAGAATGGAGAGAGCACCTACACTGTTGGAATTTTTTTTTCTAGATGTTTCTCAGACAAAGATTTACTATCAAGAACATATAAAGAACTGAAAAAACAGTTAGACCTCCCAAATTTAAAGACCAAAGCCAAAAATTGGCATCAGAGATGAATATTCACAGATGAGGATATACCAACAGCAAATCAATAGATGAAAAATGTAAAAGAAAAGTTCAACATCACTGGTCATTTGAGAGATGCAAACTAAAACACTGAGATTCCATCTCTCCCTGGAAAGAATGGCTATCATTAAGAATTCTACCAATAACAAATGCTGGGGAGGTAACCATTGTGAAAAATCACTGTGGACATTCTGAATCAGGACTTCATTTTTCTCTACATTGGATGACTCAAAAATTCTTGATGAAAAAGTAAGAGGGGTTGAAGAAAGGCACAAATCCCATCTCAAGTTCGACACATGCGCCTGGTCACATAATCTACTTCCATCCTCAGGACTTATACTTAAATTATGCCATATAGTGAAAATTTCAGATGGTACAATGTTTCAAAAAAGTTTCATCTCTACTTTTAAAAATATTGAGTAGCTTTCTACCTCTGAATGTGTAATTGTCTCTGCAATTCCAGTGTTTTCTCTACTGTAGAAGGTCCTGTTGAGATTTCAAATACCCTCTACTAGCCACATCCTTGTCTCAGGGACAGAATCCACCATGGACATAATATTTGCTCACATAATTATCACACATAAGGCACTTGTCAAGCATGGCAATGGCGTTGCATACACAGCCTTGCTTAAGCGTACAGCACATGTTCTTAGTTTTCCTTTTCTGTTTGGACAGCCATGCATATCCACTTGTCTTTGTCCATTTTCAGGAGCTTCTTATTATGTTATACAAGTCTGCTTAGCATTAATTTATGCTCTAATCTTTATAAGTTCTTGCCTTCTTTGGGCTTTGGGCTTGATTTGCTATTCTTTCTCTAGGAGCTTGAGTTACAGCATAAGATTATTTAGTTGGGCTTATTATGTTTTCCTAATGTGAGAATTTGCCACTATAAATTTTCCCCTTAAGACAGCTTTCATTGCATCACAGGTTCCATTAAGTTGTGTCTGCATTTTTTGTTTGATTACAAATATTTTTTTTTTAATTTTTTATCTTCATCTGTGACCTACTGGTTGCTTTTGTTGGTAAATGGATGCAACAAGAGAACATACTCTTAAGTGAAATGAATCAGATTCTCATGTGCAAACATCACATTGTCTCCTTAGTAGTGAGAACCTGAAAAAGAAAAATGGAATCTGAGAGGTACGATAGATACTGGGAAAAGGGAACGAATTTATTTTATTTATGTATTTATTTATTTTTGTATTTTCAGGGAAGGATCTACAGGCTGTTCAGGGTCTCACTACTAGGTCAGACTTGTAGTGATTTGACTGTTTACAGTCTCCAAAGTGCTAGGCTTACAGATGTGCACCATCATGCCCGGTATAAATGGCTATCTCATGGAGACCCGGGGGCAGGGCTGGCACCGCAGGCCTGAGGATAGAACCCCAGAAACCTGCATCTGCTTGCAAGCACTTTAATACACTGAGCTATTTTGGCCAGCCTTTAGAATGAACTTATTTAAAAGGAAAGAGTTTTTAATTGTTTAAATTGTTTTGTCTTCCTAATTTCTTATACATTCTTTCTTTTTTCTTCTTCCAATTTTACATGCATATATCTAGTGTAGGAATAACTGGTTGGAAGACAACATTGTATATTACAACAAATACTGTGAAATTCATGTTGCTTCAAGTGAAATTCCTTATCACTTGTAATTTTTTCTGTTTTAATTTTAATTAGTAGTCTATTTAAAAAAATAGGCCCACTTATCAGGAAACAGATTATTAATAAAATAATCTCAGTTGTGTACTTAGTGTTTTGCATAAATGCCAATATTTTCTACATCAAAAACTTTTTTGCTTACTATATATAAAAATTCAAAGAGAAGCAAAATCTTACATGAACTGCCATGAAAATGCACATTTCTCTACCAAGAAATAATATTGTTGGCAATATAGCTCAGTGGCATAGCCCCTGCCCACCCGGCATGAAATCCTAAGATTAATTCCAGCTACCTCCCGTAATAATCATAATTTTTACTTCAATTGTCGCAAAGGCTGTTTTCATGCATGAGAACAGCATGTTCCATACTCAGGCATTGCTTACCCTGACAGCACAAGTGTTTTGCTTTCCTGTACTTTGTGACAAGACATTCTTGACATCTTTCTGGTCTTTTTTATTTTCTGAGGAGTGTCTTGTGATATTTTACCTATCTGTTCACTAGTCCACTCCAGAATTCTATTTAGCTGGTTCTTTGTCAGATAGACACTGTTCTTTCTTCAGTTATAATTGATCATTTATCTCTTCCAGTCCTAATTCTCTAAAGCAATTTCTGTATGAGAGCTTGTGCTTATTATTTTCTTTGGAACCTCTGAAATTATTTATACTTCACATGCTCAGGATCTAGCAAAACACAACCACTGGCCAAAGCTTTGTTCTTCATTAACATTATGATTTGTAGAAATTATTTAATTATTGGGACCAGAGAGATAGCTCAGTGGAATAAGTGCTTGCCTGGGAAATATAAGGTCCTGAGTTAGTCAGGGTGAGAATCTTTCCAATTAACTGCTAGATTCAAAAATCTTCTGGAGATTCTCAGGATCCTTGCCTTGCCCATCTCTACATATAACTTTATGGCTTGTCACTATCATGTTCCCTAGCTCTTCTCCTTTCCCTCTCTTGATTAGTTAGTCCTCGATTTCTTGCTTTCTTTTTACTTGTATTATACCTTTCTATTTGTATTTCTTCTTTTGAGTTCTTATACTAGGGACACTATATGATACTTACACACGTGTTTCTGGTTTATTTCACTTATGAGTATATCTTCAAGGGACTTATATATGAAGGCTTCGAGTTTATCATTCTGTATAGCTGAGTAATACTACATTGCACAAAAATACCACATCTTTTTCATTCATTACTCAGGTGACAGGCATGTTGGCTGTTTCTAAGATTTGGCTATCACAAATTGTGCTTCTATAAACATAGGTACACATATATGGCTATGATATGAAGTTTTAGATCCTGCATGAAAATTCCCAGTATGGGATAAGCTGGTTTGAATAGAATTTCCAGTACTAGTCTTCAAGAGTTCCTCCTGCTTTCTCTTCCAGGATATTTAGTTTTTCTGTTTTAATGTTCAGATCTTTAATCCATTTTGACATTAGCTTAGTGTATGATGATAGACCTGGGTCAAGTTTTAGTTTTCAGCATGTAGAGAGCCAGTTTTTCCAGGACCATTTGTGAAAGAGGCTATCTTTCATGCAGTGAGCATGTTTGGCTCCTTTGTCAAAGATAATGTGGGTGAAAATGTTTGTAGGGGCTTCTGCATCTTCTAGTCTATTTCCTTGATGGTCAGGTCTATGCCATTGGCAGCATCATACTTATTTTATCACAGTATTTTCGAAGTACAATTTGAAGTCAGGAATTGTAATGCCTCCTGCCTTGTCTTTCTTTCCCAGGATTGCCTTTGCTATTCTAAGTCTTTTCTGGTTCCAAATAAATTTTAAGAACAATTTCTCTAGGTCAGGGAGGTATGTTGGTGGTAGCCGCATAGGGATTGCATTAAATCTATACAATTTTGGGTGTATGGTCATCTTCACGATGTTGGTTCTTCCTATCCAGGAGCAGAGAATATCTTTGCAGTTTCTACAATCCTCTATGATCTCTTTTTTCAGAATACTGCAATTTTCCTTGAAATGATCTTTGACTTGCTTAGTTAGATGAATTACAAAGTATTTCATTTTCCTTGGTGCTATTGTAAAATGTACTGTTTCTAAAATTAGCCTCTCAGTGATTTTGCTATCAGTGTAGAGGAATGCTATTGACTTCTAGGTATTGACTTTGTTTCCTGCTATGGCATTGAATTTGTGTATCAATTCTAGCAGCTTCTTGGTGGAGTTTTTTGGGTCTTTCAAATAAAGTATCATGTCATCTGCAAATAATGATAGTTTAACTTTTTCTTTACCTATTCTTATTCTTTTTATTTCTCTGTCTTCTCTAATGACTCTAGAAAATGATTTCAGAACAATATTGAATAGGAGTGTTGATAGAGGACATTATTATCTTGTACCAGATCTAAGAGTAAAAGACTTCAGTTTTTCCCCATTTAGAATTATGTTAGCTATTGGGTTGTCATAAATGTTTTTTATCAGATTGAAGTAGAGGCCATCTTTTCCAATTGTCTGTAGGATTTCGAACATGAATCAATGTTGGACTTTTGAAAATCCTTTTCTGCATCAAATGAGATGATCATGTGGTTTTTATTTTTTACTCTACTGATGTAGTGTATTATATTTATAGATTTGTGAATATTGAACCATCCTTGCATCTGTGGAATGAATCCTACCTGGTCATGGTGTATGATCTTCTTGATGATTTGCTGTATTCTATTTGCTAGAATTTTATTGAGGATTTTGGCATCTATGTTCATGAGGGATATCAGCCTGTAGTTCTCTTTTTTAGCTGTGTTTTTCCCTCGTTTTGGAATCAGTATAATACTTGCCTTGAGGAATGATTTTGGCAGGATTGCTTCCTTTTCATTTTCATGAAGAGTTTGCAGAGTATAAGGATTACAACTCTTGTAAATTTCTTGTAGAATTGAGCTGTGAATCATCAGGACTTTGACTTTTCTTTGTCAGTAGAGTTTTTATTACTTTTCTTATTTCATTGGCTGTGATTGGGTTATTGAGAGTTATTATATCTTCTTGATTTAGTTTTGGTAATTTGTACCTTTCGGGAATCTGTCCATTTCATCTGTATCTTCTATTCTCTGAGAGTAAATATTCTCAAAGTAGCTATTGATAATCTTCTGAATTTCCACTGGATCTCTGGCCATTACACCCTTTTCAGTCCCTATTGCTTATATTTGAATATTTTCTATCCTCTTTTTGATGAGGTTAGCTAAGGGATTATTGACTTTATTTAATCTTTCAAAAAACCTGCTTTTTGATTCGATAATTCTTTTAACTGTTTTGTCTCAATTGAATTAATTTATGCTCTAATCTTTATGATTTATTCCCATTTTGGGGCTTTGGGTTTGTTTTACTCTTCCTTTTGTAGATAATGGTGGAGCACGATTAGGGTATTTATTTCTTGCCTTTGTGTTTTCCTAATGTGTTAGTTCATAGCTACAAATTTCCCTCAGAGAACTGCTTTCATTGCATCCCATCAATTAGGATAAATTTGCTTGAATTTTCATTGAACTGTAGATATTTTCAATTTCTTATTTAATTTCATCTGTGACCCATTGATTGGTGAGTAGGGTTTTATTTAATTTCCATGTATTTAGGAGGTTTTTCTGGTTTCTTTTTTCATTTATTTCCAGTTTCATTGCACTGGAGTCAGATAATATGCATGGGATAATTTCTGTTTTCTTGCATATACTTAAGCATGACCTATGGACTAGTATGTGCTCTATTTCAGAAAATGACCCATGTGCAGCTGAGAAAAATGTGTATTCAGCTGTGATTGGGTGGTACCTTTTGTATATGTCCACTAAGTCCATGTGTTACAAACTCTGCTTCAGTTCTGCTGCTTCTTTGGTAATTTTTTTCTGGTTGTCCTATCTTTTTGGGATAAGGGGGTGATAAGTTCTCCTCTTAAGATTTTGGTATTGGATATTAGATTTTTTCAAGTCAATTAAGATTTGTCTTGTATAGTTGGGTGTTCCCATGTTTGGTGCATACACATTTAGGAGTGTTACCTGTTAATTTTGAATTTTTCCCCTAATCAGTATATAGTGGCCTTTTTTATTTTGTTTGATGATTCCTGGTTTGAAGCTGAGACTGTCTGAGAATGAGATTGCTAACCCTCCTTTTTTCTGAGGTGCTAGGGCATGTAATATTGTTTTTTTTTCTTTGACTTTCAGTCTATGAATTTCTCTATGAGTTAAGTGTGTCTCTTGTATACAGCATATTTTTGGATTTTGTTTCCTAATCCACTATGTCAGTCTATTTCTCTTAATTGGTGAATTGAGTCCATTTACATTGATGGTTATAAATGAGATGTGTTGACTTATGATTGACATGCTATTTACCTGCTATTGTTTACACCTTTTTGTCCTGTATTTAATTGTTTGCCCTATTTATTGGGTTCCTTCTGTTTTTGTTTGTGGAGTTCTGATGTTTTTGGTCCCTCTCTGGAACACCTTTCAGTAGTCTGTGTAGGGTTGGCTTTGCCATCGTAAAATTTTTTAATCATTCTTTGTCATGGAAGTATTTCATTTCTCCATTAAACTTGGAAGAGAGTTTTGCAGGGTAATGTAGTCTGGGCTGGAATTTGTTTTCATAGAGGACTTGAAGTACTCTGCTCCATGCTCTTCTTGCCTTCATGGTTTGTGAAGAGATGTTGGTCGTAATGTAGTCTGTGCTGGAATTTGTTTTCATAGAGGACTTGAAGTACTCTGCTCCATGCTCTTCTTGCCTTCATGGTTTGTGAAGAGATGTTGGTCATAATTTTGATGGGTATTCCTTTGAATGTGATCTGTTTCTTTTCTCTAGTGGCTTTCAGTATATTATTCTTGTGCTTGATTTTTTCAATATTAATTATTATATGTCTTGGTGTTTTTAATTGGGTTGAAGTTATTTGGCTTTCTGTATGCTTCGGTTACCTGTATATCAAATTGTTTCCTCATATTTGGGATGTTTTCTGCTATTACTTTTGCCCATATTCATTTTATATCATTTGAATTGACTCCATCTTTCTCATTGATGCGTATTAGTCTCACATTGTTCATCTTTGCATCCTCTTTCAGATGATGATTTATTTTTACCTACATCCTAACTGTTTTTAAGAGACCCTGTTTTATCTTTTCAGTAGCTGCACCAGAGTCTTCAAGATCTGAAACTCTATCTTCAGTTTCATTCACATGGTTTTGCAAGATTGTGATTGAGAGTTTAATTTCCTCTATATCTCTTTGACTCTGTTTCATGCAATCTAATTTTTTCCTGTATTACTCATTCAAGGAATCCATCATGTTTCTAATCTCTGTTTTTCAATCAATGTCTTTTTAGAAGCAGTTATTAATTCTTTCACTACAGAGATTTTTTCAGATCAGTTTACCTCCATATGTTTCTGCATTTGATTCTTTACTTCAGATGCTCTTAATTCAGAATTTCCTTTTTTTTAATTTCAGAGGCTATTTCTGATCTGAGTTCCTCTACACTTTTCTGAAGTTGTTTCTTTATTTCAAACTCTACTGATTCAAAGTTTTCAGCTGTATGATTCTCAATTTCCTCTGTACTTGTTCTGGGTGGTCCTGGGGTCTGAGATTGCATTTTGCTTCTTTTCTTTGTCATTTTCTATAGCACTGTCCTCTGTCCTTTTTTGTATAGCTTTGGTGTAGTTATAACCTTAGCACCTACTGATATTCTGGTGCAGATCTACAAAGTTTGAATTTATCAAGTTATTCCTGGTTTGAGTCCGACTGCTGTGCTCAGCTCCTTCCTGCTGCGGCCCTTGGAATTGAACTTCTTTTTCCCCTCTGGCAATGTGTTCTGCTCCTGGAATGGTTCTGTCCCCTACTCTCTCTGCAGGGACTGCAGCTGCATACTTTCACCCCAGGCCTGTATGCCAGGCTTGGGCTATGTCTGAGGGGAACGGGGTCTCAGAGGAGAGGGGGAGCTCTCCACACACTTGCAGTGCCTGGGCTTGGGCTGTATCTGGGGGTTCTCGAGTATGCAGCAGAAGTTCTCACTCACTGGGCAGGCTTGGGTGGAGCGCTCCAGTGTTGTGGAGGGGTCCTGAGGGCACAGTAGAGGGTCTCCCCAAGTGGTGAATGCACTTGCTTTGAAGACATCCTTATATCATAGTATAAGTATTTCATTCTTTTAAAAAACTAATAAATATTATCTTTTTAATGTGGGTGCTTCTTTCTAGCAATGCATTCTCATTTTGTTTCCCTTACCTTATCTAAAGTTTTTTTTTGTTTGTTTGTTTTGTATTTTTTCTTTGAACTTTTAGTTGAAAAAGCATTTATCTTGAAATAACATAAATTTTCTCTGTAATGAAATTTTCTTCTGCTGCTTATTGGCTGATGTATCCTGGAAAATATGTTTTTGCTTATAAATTATAAGCTACCCAGTATTATGGCATAGGCTACTAATTCCAGCTGATCAGCGTAGCTGAGGTAAGACAACCAGAAACTATAACAGTACAGGAAATCTATTGAGTCCTTGTCTCAAAATAAAAGTATAAAAGATCTGGCATATTCCTCACTGGTAGAGCATATACCTAGAAACCTTTAGGCCCTCAATCCAACCTCTACTATTGCAAAAAGAAAACAAAACAAAATAACCATATGATGAGTATTTTTTAAAGTCAAAAAATATGTTGGGAGAAATATAGTGAGGACTTAAAAAGCGTTACCTATCTGAATATGCTGCTTCTTCATGTAAGTGTTCATGTGCTAGCCTCAGGATACTGCAAAACAGTCACAACTGTTGTTTTCTTTTCAATTAAAAGCTGCAGTCTGCACTTACCATGCTTATTCCAAATAAGTGCATTTTTATTCATGAAGTGCCCTTACATACATAGTAATTTTAGAAATATAAGTTATTCAGCCACAAAACATAAATCTTTTTCCATATTCTGGAAGATGAGAAGTAATGGAGCCAACCCTTTTGGTCGTCAGTCTTACAACAAAATTGCTGTGAATGGTTGGGCCACATATCAGACTTAGATGCTTAGCCAGTCCTTCTGAGCCTGCATTTCAGGTCTAGTGTACCACAACCTACTCATGATCACAAAATGAAATAAAGCACTATATATTTTTCTGAGTCTAGATTATCACTTTAATATATGATAAAGTTTAATACTTTTACTAGCTTCAATCATTATATCTAAAAGCCATGCTTTTTAATGGCTCTGACATGATCCATTGTAGGGTATTAGTCATTCAAAACGAAGCTGGGTTATTGTTTGCTGCAAGAGAATTTTTATTGGCTTAGTTTTTATCAACTTTTCACCAGAAACCAAATCTGATCGTCACATTTTGAACAGGAGATTTTGTAAAGATGCATGTTGGCTTAAGCTCATTTTCCCTGTGTTGTTATACAGGAATGAAATTAATTTGAACATTAAAGAACAGTTAGATATAATCCATAAACAAATTAATTTTTTCATCATTAGAATGTCTTTTTTAACTTGTAAAATGAAAATACTAATAGTTATTTTATCCATATAAAACTTGAATAAAATCTATAGCTTTTCTGGATCCTCTTAATGAAAATTCCAATAGTCATGGCAAATTAACAGAAGCATATTCAATTCAATAACTAAAACTATTCTTCCATATCTCTATACAGACCTTCCCTTTTCAGTCAACAATAATTTCTCTTTCCCTGTACTCAAGTCTTCCTCCCAGTGGGACCAAGTACCCAACACTTAGAGCTTCATGGAGGACATGTTTCCTTTGGCCTTTGCCTCAGGGTTTAGTCCTTAATCAGCTGTTTCCAAGGCAGGAGCATCATCCTTTAAGGATGTGAGGAACACAGTTGCTTGGCCCATGAATCCCAGGATGCAGGCCAGGAGAGGAAGGGATGAGGCTTCTACCCAGGTGCCAAGTTGCAGCCCTGTACCATGAGTGTGTTGGGTTCCTAAGGCAGCCCCTGAGCCAATCAAGTTGCCATCATTAAGCTTAGCAGTCTCAATCCTTTATGTGTGTCTGTTGTGAGAACAAGATTTTGAAGATGTATGGTCACTTCTCCATGGGTCAGTCATTTTCTTCATTGCATGCATACTTTTGTCTTTGACTCTCGGGAGAAATACAATGAAAGGAGTAGTGAAGTTAGGTTAGGCTTCATAGTGATTTATTTTGGACTTTACTTGTTATTTTTGAGTTGGCATTTTGATTCCCTTCAGCCTCTGACTTGCAAGTGTTTGTATCTACTATTATGCTACTGTGTACCATACAGTACAATCAATTTACATAATATTATTTGTTCTTACATGCACACAAACACTTTCAGGCATGCATACACGCATATATATATATATAGATAGATAGATAGATAGATAGATAGATAGATAGATAGATAGATATAGATATAGATATAGATATATATTAATAAGCCTGGCATTTGATTAAATCTTCTAATATGAAACCCAACATGAGACTACTATCAATTTTTGAAATAAAATAATCACTGTCATATTGTTGAAGTTGTACCTGCCTAAAATCTTAATAATATAAGCGATCTTCTCCAATACTTTCCTTTAGATTTAACTTGTGTAACCTACTTTGATTCCCACTTACACTCCCAAATTTGACAAAATTTCTTGCTTCGATTTCATTCCAGTTGCTTTATTACACAATTGCCTTTTCTCTTTACACTGTTTCTCTTCTCTAGTAGTCTTAATCCTGACTGTAAATTGGTATAATTTGGGGAAATTTTAAAAACTACTGTGGTTCAAATCGATAAAATATCTAGTAATCCTAAGTAGAAGACTTGTGGTCAGGCTTGTGTCTAGATGTGCTCTCAAAATTTCACATGACATAGGTGACATTTTTTTTTGAGGGGTCTGGATCTGAGATGTGTGAATATGGTTTAATGATACTGGATAATGAAATTAGTCAACGATTAGTTTAGTATAATTCTAATTATGGATAATGAAAGTCCTAACCTGGTTGTGGGTGGCATCATCCAGTAGGCTTGTAAACTGAATAAAATAAAAGGGAAAGGAAGGTTTGATGCTGTTGTTTCTGTCTCCTGTCTTCCACATACAGACTCTTTCTCCCCTGACATGGACTTCACCCATGCCACTGGGCTTTGGAGCCAAGCTAGAGTTGACTGAAACCTCTGCAAATTGTGAGATTAAATAAAACCCTCCTGCCCTTCACTTGAGGGTTTTGAGTATTTTGTCCTGGCAATGGGAAATTAACTTAGACACCTTTGCATAAATGTGTACTTAGAAGCTCTCTTGATTCTGCAGTACAGCTACAGTGAGATCTACAGTAGAAGTCATTCTTTTTGCCTACTGATTTTATTATAACCCTGCACTTACTACCCTGTTTCATAGGAAGACTCACACTTAACAGTTTTACAATTCTATTTGAAAATATTACATTAATTGAAATATTCTCTCTCATCTGTCTATCCATCTATTATGTACCTATTCATTGATATTGTGAGAGGGAAAGAATGAGAAAGATCCATGGGGCTGCCATAGTATGAATCTAAAAGGATTACCAGAATTAAACCACTATTATCTCTTATCCTCATTCTCTAGGCATCTATTAAAGTAGTCTCATTTAATATGCTTTAGACTCAGTTGTGCATCTTTAAATTTGGACAATGATGTCCTGTCCTCCAATTCTTCAGAATGTGACTTTATTTGCTGATACAGTCTTTGAAGAAGTAATTAAGGTTAAAGAAAGCAACTGGAGTGTGTTCTAATGTAATATAACTGGCATTCTTATTTTGAAAAAAGAATGCATTAGGAAAAAACTGCACAAAGAAACTGGGAGAAGGCAGCCATTTTCTGGCAAAGATAACAATAAAATTAACCCTCCCAACATCTTGATTTCTGAATTCTTGCCTCCAGAACCCTGAGAAAATACATTTCTGTTGTTTAAGGCAGTTGGCCTGTAGTACTTTGTTATGACAGCTCTAGAAAACTGATTTAGATCAGAACCACTACTGACCTAATTAAGGTTACATGAATTTCAGTGAGGATCATGCACTTACTTTTTTATTTTAGTCCTAGTCACTGGCATACTCCCAGAGCAGACCCCAAGGTGGCTTCAGAGTGATCTATCAGAACTTGATCCCAGTGCAAGTAAGGCTTTAGTACTAAACTACTTAAGGTGCCAATGTCCTCCGCCTCCATACATGCTGTGTGGATGTCAGCATTTATTTTAAAATTCAAAAGTGTGATCATTTCCAAAAATTAAAATTTTACTTTAATAAAAAATAGTCATCTACGATGAGCATTTATTTTTCCTTTCTCTACACCTTGATTTATTGGAGTCTCTCTATATATTTCTTCCCTCATCTTATTTTTGAAGTTAAGCTTCTTTAAGAATCAGCTCCGTAAGCCTTTATAAAACACCTTCAATTATTCCAATGATTAAGCTGAGCCAATATATTCCTTGTGGTACTAAAATCTCCTGGGCATAACATACGTTTATGTATTTAATTCTTTCAAATTTATATGTGTATATGTTTATTCTGCCTTGTGGAATGTAACTATTTAACTATTTTTTTTCCATTTTTTGTACTCCCTAGGTATAATGCAAAACTTATAACAATACAATATTACTATTTATTGAAGAAATATTGTGCTCATTGTTTTGATATATGTTCAATTAACAACAACACATATTACAGATACTGACAAAGTATAGAAGCCTATGTTGACTACTTAAAAAAATAATTAAATTTTATTTTGAAAGTGTATTTTTACAGAGAATTGCTTAAAATAACATGCAATTTATCTTGTTAGATCTTCATTTTACTGATCAGGGATATGAACACTATGAATTTGTATGAAACCTTTAGTATGCTTTATAATTGAATATATGCTTTTAGAGAAAAGAAAATTTATATATCCTTAAGTTATCAGACTGATTGAACCCAAAATTTCACAAACTATTATACATTTTTAGTTC